>NC_083644.1:5759615-6059615 GCF_963576545.1 Limanda limanda | reverse complement strand
CCTTTTTTGTCACAGTCACATTTTATATGTCACGACTCCGCCAAGGAAACTCAACCACACCTGCTCAGATACCGGCTTCTTCTATCGAGCTTTTTCTGCCGAGGTCACGTTCTTATTACACGTTAACCTCCGAGATTTTTTATCCTCTCTAAACTAATTCAACTCCATTTTGCACTTGCTCTGTGTCTCCGCCGGCCTCAGGCCTCCACGGCTGGACGGAGATGAAGAACCAACAGCATTATGAATTCCGTTAGCATCAACTTACTTCTTTACAGGTTGCTTAAAGTGCAGTGGTAACCGTTCAGGTGTGATGCGTTCCTGTATTTTATGCTCTGAGATCATTAAAGGGTTTAAAAGTTAATTTACTTTTAGCTGCTGCAAAAACCAAGACATAAAAGCAAGAATGGATTGAACATTATTGATCTGCATCCAACATTAGTTTGCTGTTGACGCAACATGATACACAGCTGTAATGTTACTTTAAAAAAGTACTTTTGGAATTGGTTAAATAAGTTTGAAGATGCAGTATAAGTACCTGAGTTGTACACAAAGGCTGGGGTATCTGCAGAGAGCAGAGACTGGGTTAGCCCTGGGTGAATATGACAGCCTATTCAATTCTGTGACAGACTGCGCTTTATAGTCTCAGGTAATGAAAATCCCTCTGTGCCGGGAACGAAGTACCATAATGTTGACAAAGTAATCTCAGCTGAAGCCTTGTCAGAGCCGAAGACAGGAGCAGGGGAATAATCTGAACTGGCTCCGGTGGAACAAACAACATCCATTATGAAAGAGGGTTTATTCTACACTAACAGAGTTCTGAAACAGTTGCAATGAGGTAATAATAATGATTTATTACAATAAAACTACATGGACTGCATTTATTTAGAGTTTTTCAAGTCCTGTCAACCAAATGACTTCATACTAAGCAGCAGGTGTCAAGCCTCAAGTTTCAAGTTTGAACAAATCAGTTTATGACATTTAAGTAATCAACAAGTTATAAAAACATTAAATTACAATTACTACCTATTTCTAGTTTTATAAAGCCAAACCACAAACCCAACCATGGTGATTTTGTGGCGAAACCAAATCAAACCTGTATCATCACGTTGTCACAACATACAAATGTCAGTAAATTGGACTTAAAGACCGACTATATATGCTGATGTAGTTTAGAGGATTTGCCGATACTAGTAGTCGATATAACACCAAATGCAAAATTAAACTTTTACATGTTTGTCATAGTTTTACAAATGTCAGGTATGAAGGAAAAAAGTCAGTTTTACCTCTAAAATCTCATTACACATTTTTACAGTGACACATTTTTATAGATCCTCGCCTTTCACGAGTTGCTTATTCAGATTCAGACATTTCTCGTCCTTGACATTCATCAGCTGCAAAGTGTCTGAGGCACTGAGGCATGAAAAGGTTTCTTCTGACGTGTCTGATTCCTTTTTCATCTTCTGGAGCAAAGTCAACTGCTCCTGTCGCCTACTTCAGCTCAAGTTTATCATTTTATTTAAAGGAAAACATATCTGTATGGTTCCCAACATTGCAGCAGGATAGACCATTATAACGTAAGATTCTTAACCATGATCCTTTCTCCTTTGTGACTGGTCAACAGAAGCATGTGACAGCCCACTGGTGTCCAGTTTGCCTCCATCGTCCTTCAGAAGCTCCTCCCAGTTGTCCAGCAGCCATGGACCAGTGTTTGCTAAAGTCAACAGGAGAGAAGGTGAGAAGCGATCATTTCCTTTTGTTCATTGTCCAACTTAAATATTTCACTTCTTGCAGTGCCGACACATTTCAAGAAGGATTCATTCCTACGCTGCCATGAATAATCAGCGCTCTGCTCGTTTGCTTGACACAGCAGTTTGCACACAGGGACGCCCGAGTGTTTTAACTTTATGATTTTCCTGAATTTATTACCTGGGATTCATTGCCCAGACTGTAATCAAACATTAGTCATAAAGTCCTTTCACATCATTTCTTCTTGGCCTGAGGTGCAGGCGGAGGCAGTGATGCAATCCAGTCACGCTTGATGAGTCCAGGTTTTCAAAGGGCTCACTCAGTGCACTTTGAATGAGTTTCTTTATTTGTTTGGCTGACCTCAAGGCAGAATGCCCACCAGATATTTATCTGGATAAACACTTCAGGATTTTATTTTATAGGGATGAGACACATCAATGTCTTCAGGCTGTTAGAGTTTTATTACGCTGTTTACTACTTAGCTGCAATTTGTTTTCAGATTGTTTATCCGTCATATTCTTGATATCTATTGAAAACCTTGAGGGACTTTCTTCAAATCTGATAGAAACTTTCATTTATACTCAAAAAGGAACTGATTTGATTTTGGTGGTCAAACGCAACATCTCAGGAACACTTTGCAAATGGAAGTTCCCGAGCACAGGGGCTGTATTCGTGATCAGTAGCAGTTTGTCTGTGAAGACTCTCAGTCATCCAGGTCATGGTGGTTATGATATTCCATTCCTTGGATGAGAGGTGACTCCGTCTTGTGTTTGTTTTTCACAGTTCACAGTCGGACTTGTTTCTTCCGAACTTTCCTCTAAACAAAACACAAACGCTGTGACTTCCTGAGTGTTTAAGGTCCAGACAACATTTTGGCTAATCTCTTTCAACAGCTACTTACTTATAAATGTAGATAAATTAAAGATAATCCTTTTTTATGTATTCCACCTGGTTTTACTCTGTGTTTACCTGTAGGTAAACAAAGCCTGCTCAAACGTGATTGGTCAAACTAGAGACTCTTTACCCAGACTCCTTCCTTCTGTTCTTTGGGCTGCAGCGTTGCACGTTCTTCTCATGGTGCAGGAAAGAGTCTTTGTCTCTCTAAAGGAAACCGAGCACAAAACATGAAAGACGAACCTCAGCTGACTTCAACCAGCCAAAGAGATTCCTCTGAGGGAGACGTTGCTGAAGACAAAACAAAAGAAAGGTGGGAGGACTGATACACAGGACGGCAGCAGCTACGGCCAACTCTCTATTATATATAGAAATGCACTGGAATTATATTAGACTACTACATCAAAAAGACTCCACAGGGCCTCCTCTCCTCAGTTGGGGTATAAATCTGAGTTGTGATTCACTAACCACAATAACTATTCAGGTGGGAGCTCCCTGCTGGATGCTGATGCAGGGCTTTACGAGGGGCTATCGCCGCGTGCTTTGGGAGGTTTGCAGATTTCTCCATTTTACAGATCTCAGTTGCTGACTGTGGTGCCGGAGTGGAGAATCATCAGGGAGTCTGGGATTTCGTTCTCTTTTACTCCCACTGTTAGAATAAATTGACCAACGGAGGCAAATTGAAGATAAGCCAGCGCTGCGTTGTTTTTTTTTTTTATAATTGAGTTTGATTGTGAGTTTCTTTCTCCTCTTAACACTTTCCAGCACATTGTAGTGAATTAATATGATAATGGAAATTGTTGTCCTCATTTCTTGGCTCTGGAATTGCCGCTGATATAAAGCCAATCACCAACTGGACCATTTTCTGTAGAACACAGTATAGTCTCAACGTATAACATGTTTTTGTAAAGTTAGTTAAGTCAGTTAATAGATATTTAATATATATTATATACATATGGTTTTATAAAGATAGACAAAGTGCCACTACTTCCTTCCGCTGTACATAATCTAAATAAAGCTAAAATATCTCAAAGACGAATCTATTTTACGCTTTTAATGTTATTTTTATGTAGAAATCGTGCTGTTGAGTCTCAGTATGAGGTCATACTCATGCTTGCCCAATAACAAGTTAGTCTCAGCTGTCAATCATGACGTTTCACATGTTTATAGCCTTGAATAACTAATTTAAACCAAACTTCCCAGAAAAATGAACACTTCGTAAGATATAAGAACCACCTAATGTCCCATTCATTAACATGGAGGAGGTTGGGTTTATGGGCTTTTTTGCAGCCAGCCACAAGGGGGCGATCAAGATTAATTTCTGTTACTTTTGGGGGGCTCTCATATCGTCCATCTTTTATACAGTGTCATGATTCAGTCTGGACCGGTTTTCTTCGTAAACCAGAAACCAGAGCAAGTTCAAGTGGTAAAATATGATTCCATTATGAGGCCAAGGTGCCAGCAGAGATCTCAAGGTTATATAACTCACATGCTTGGATCCTGTACTGCCAGTTGGTCCCATCACATGGTTCCCACACGGTGCCCAGTTAATCAAATTCAGCCATCAGGGTGCTGCCTCCTCTTTGAGTTGTGCCTTTATACGTTACTGCATGTACACTGAACTGGTCCAACACCAGTGGGAGGGAGCCGTGGCCCTGTAGTTGTGCAGAGTGGACAATTAATTAAACTGGGAAATACCTCAGCACTGAGAGTCGGTCCTGCCTTCACCTTTTTGAAAGTGATCAGGGAGCAGGGGCCTCGACTCTGGAGTCATCAGAGGCCCTCGGACAGAAGACTCTGGTTGAGAGGTCCAGGAGATGAAGCTGGACACTGATCGCAACTGGCCCGCACCATGTTGACAAAGTTTTTTGTTTAAGTAAACTACTGGAGTTAATGAAAACGAGCCCAAGTTTAGTTCTCCGGTGAAATCTCACATTCTATTAAAAGAAGTCTGGAAGTAGAACAACAAACCTGTCAGTCTTCTCAAATCTTTCTTTCATTGAAATATAATTCCTCTGCAATTCCATCGTACTATAAGCTCCTCAGTCCACCTTATATCTCATATGTCCAAAACCTTTGACGTTTTTCTTTTCTTAACTTTGCTCTCTTCTCCCCTGAGTGTGACCTTTGCTCTCTCTCTCTCATCGTTAATAACCACTCGGTTCTATCCCGCTGCCACTCTCCCACACTTCATGTCTATTGTAATAGTAAATTTAACTCAGCCCCATTTTTTGACCTGCCAAGAAAACATGGAGTTTAATTAATCCCTTCCATACAGCTAAATGTTAACGAGAGTATTTAACATTTATAGCCAAATGTTAATGGGAGGCTTTAACATCTAAGCGCTCTGTGTTTTGAAGTGGGAGCCACTGATACTCGCTCATTAGAAGAACTGTAATTATGCTGAAACAGACCTGGAGCACTTCATCAGCCCCAAGTAATCATTTTCTGGAAGTAGTAATGCAGACATTAGCTGAGGCTGTAGGTTGAAATGAACTGTGGTGGGGGGGCAAAATCAGGTATTGATCATTGTGTGATGTTTAAGCGCCACCTCTGCTTTTCAAAGAAAACTTTTATTGCGCTTAAACTCTTTATCTGGTTAAATTCCACCGCTCCTCCACTCAAATCCTCTTAATATGAGGAAGTCACTCCCTCAATAAATCTAATTACACAGGTAAATATTGTCTGAATCCTGGACTGAACGCAGCTAAAAGCTTCTCATCACAGCTTTAGTTCTAAATTGCTTCTTCAGCCCGTCCACTGAAAATAGCTGGAGTCGTTAGACCATGACGGCTCCAGAGAGATTTTTTATACGGTGACTAAACTCTATGTGGTCCAGATATTGACTTTAACTATATGTTCAGTTCTGTTAATGAAATATACGGTCACAGCTTTTTATATGGTACTTTCTAACGTAAACAAGGAGATAAAACCAGAAAGAGCAGAAGATGTGTTTAAAGTGAATTAGGGAAGTTGAAAGAAGTCTAAGCGCTGAATTAGTGGAGATTTGTGAAAGAGCAAAAAACAAACACAAAACTGCATGAAATTAATTATTTAACATTATATTCTTCTACTTCATTGTTAGCATTTTTATTCCTGTTATACCTTTGTAAGTATTCCTTGTATTTCAATTGCTTGATTTTACTAGGTAGGTTTGTTTTTATCATGTTTGAAGGTTGTAAAGCACTTTGCTACTTTGTTTTGAAAAGTGCTATACATTTTTCTTTATTATTATTATATTATCATTATAATATATTTTGGGATGGTTCAGTGAAGTTATTAAGTCACCTCATCCACCACATTTAGTTGAAATTCCTCAACGTCAATCAGATCCGAGTCCTAATTACACTCAGTTTGCTAAGAACTAAAACTAAAACTGGTTGTATTGTTCTATGTTCTTGAGTTCTTGGATCTAAGCAAACACTGCCCTGATAAAAACAGTTCCCTTTAGGATTTGTTTTCGTCCCATTGAGAATGTCCAGCTGTTTGCTTTGCTTTGCCTCTGAGTCCTTTTTTTAATATAAAGCTATATATCACAGGTTTTCATTAAAGCACCATCGAGCTCCACCTAAAATGAACTGCAACTTTATTACTCTCCAACTCAAATACACTCTCAGTCCCTGTTGACGTGGTGAGACTGTCTATGTCTTAATGCAACTGTGTTCTTCTTCTCCTGCAGTGGCTTTTGTCCTTTTTCCCGTCCGTCCTCTTTTTTGTCTCCATCTTCCAAACTTCGCATTTATTTGTGGCGTTACAGACGCTGGCCGACACCTTTAAATGTCATTGTTGTCCAGACTGTTCTTTCTAACAGCCTAATGTTTACAGCGGACTCCAGGATTGAAATGCAGCGGCTGTTTGTGTGTAAAGTCCTGTCTCAGTTGTTAGCTACTACAGTTCCAAACCAGAGATTTTATAAAAGCTATTGCACCATTAAAAATGTGAGAAACGTCTGAGCTAGTAAAGATTTTATAGCAATGTTGCTGTGGAATTGATTGCGCTCCAACCACAAGCAATCTGCTCTGTAAACAGAAAGTCACTGCAGGGTACTCACAAAGTGGAATATAACTTACAAAATAAAAGTTTTGCGGGGAGTAAATCACATGTTAAACTTAACTGCTAATCAGTTGTAAATGTAAGTATGACCTTGCATCTTAAATGCATTGAGAAATCAGTTGCATTTTTAAAAGAGAGATCTTTGAATTTTTTATTCTCCCAACGTAAACATCACAAAATACAGCTAAAGTATTTTTTCCTCTTTCTAGTCGAGGGTTAAGGACAGAGAGGATGTTGCATTTTGTTAAGACCAAAGCGGAAATTGTGATTTGTGTATATGGGCTATACAAATTGGATGGTATTGTCCAATTTAATTAATTGTCCACACAAGTACAGGGCCACTGCTTTTCTCCAATTGGCCTTGTCCCAGTTCAGTGTACAGTCATGCAGTAGTGTTTATATATATAGACAGGCACAGCTCAAAGTGGAGGCAGCACCTTGATGGCTCAATGGGATTAATTGGGAACCATTTGGGAACCATATGCCACAAGCCAATCACGATGGGACCAACTGGCAGTAGCGAGGTCTGAGTTTTATCAACTCGAGATCCCAGCTGGCAGCTTCTGAGGAAAAGATTTATTTGGCACTTCAACTTGCACTCTTTTTCAACTCCTTCAGTTTTATCTTTCCCTTCAGGTTTCAACCAGGCAAACTAAACCAGGACGGGATAGATGGATCAAAAATACTTTATCATGTCAGTTGAGTGGTGGTGGAAGACACATTTCCACCAAATGTACCTGGAACATTTCGTCCCAGCAGCACCAGTAACAAAAAGAGGATTCAAAACACCTGAAATGCTCAACTTATAGAAAGGACACAGTTTTTAGGAGCTACTGCGAAAGATAATTAGCTGATATAAAAATCAGGTGTACTCAACCAATCAGGAATGTCCTTTGTTCCAAACCCAGCCCACTGCTGTGGGTTTCTATCGAAGGCTTTGAGAAAACTTGTCACTAGATTTAACGTCAGTGATGATTTTCAGAAGGAGTTTCTGGTTTCAATCTCTAGTTTCAAGCCTTTATCAAAACTTAACGATGTAAATTTTGCAATAGATGGCCCCATTTAGATTCAAATAGATGATTAAGCATGTGATTTACAGCGATTGCCGTCCAATGGCTGCAAGCTGCAGGTGTAGGTGGGCGTGCAGTGTCCTCAATCTCTTCTGGTCTATAAAAAACCTGATGGCGCTCAACAAAAAGTCAAACTCCAAGCTTCAGAATGGCAGCTCACAAACCAGTGGGTGACGTCTTGGTGGAGAAGTTCTTCGTTCCTCTGGAAAGAGGAACTGCTTTCAAAGATGAAGGCTGCAAGATTCCTCCTTCTTTTAGTTCTTTTTGTTCATTTCTCTAACATGGGTTAGTGTGTGAAAAAACTCCAAAAGAGCTTCTCTCCTTTGAACTGATCTCACAGGCATGGGAAGATGTGTCCCAGTTGGTTCCAGCAGGTTCTTATTTCTATTTGAAATGCTGTTAGAACACAAGGCTCCTGATGTGCGTGAACCGGGATCTGATCTGAGCTTCTGTTCTCTCACCCCTGCCCCCCCCCCCCCCCACACAAAAAAAGAAAAAGTCTGAATCTAGCCCTGACTGAGACTTGTTGAAATAAGGCCAATTATTCCGGAAATCATTTATTTATTTATCACCTCTGCCAAAGAGGTTATGTCTTCACCCCTTTCTTGTTTTTTTGAGTTTGTATGTTGTGAGCAAGATTACACAAAAAGTACTTCTACCTGGAAACTAGGTGGAAGGATGTGGATCTCGGTCGGGGAGGAACACCTTCTGTCTTGGTGCTGATCCAACTCAATGGGCGGTTTCTGATTTTCTATATTAATTTTCTTTAACAAAGCCGTTTAAATTTGGTGTGGAATCGAAGGAGTGATTCTGAATCAGTTGAGACATTGTGGTAAGGTCTGGATTTGAAAGTTTCCAGACTCAATTACCCTCCTGATTGGGCAGGAAGAGCTTCGGTGAGATATTTTAAACTGTCATCTTCTCAGGTTCCTTCTCTGCTTCTCCACGAACAATCAACCTCTCTCTCTCTCTCCGTTCCTCTCCTCCTCCCTCTCTTCCTAATTCCTCCTCCGCCGCCCAGGAGGTGTCAGCTTATCAAACTCTCTCCGTCACTCACTCTCTCTCTCTTTGCGTTTCCCACTCTCTCTCCTCCACAGTCCTGCCGTAATGAGTAAAGGTCAGTGTCTCCGCTCGCTCCGGCTGTGCCTGTCGGTGTTCGTGTCTGTTACTCGCCCAACCTGCGCTGGCCTTTAGCCGCCGCCCTAATGAGCGGGAGGTGCAACGCTGCAACAGCTGGAGGAGGAAGAGCAAACCGGAGCAGGAGGGGAAGAAGATCCAGTTAATTCCACCCGAGGGATACAGCATCTATTTTTTAAACATAGATATCATGTTAATGGGTGGATGGCAAATATCAAATCATGCTGGATTTGGAATATTTACATAGGTTGTTAACCACACAAAACTTTAAGTAGATGGTGGTGAATCTAGGATTAGAGAATAAGCTCCATTTTTAAATTCGTCAATATTAGATTAGATTTCTTTATTTATCCACACAACGGGGAAATTCACTTGTTACAGCATAATGAAGATAGTTGGGATCAAGTCCCTGTACCTGGGACACGTGCTGATACTTTTCCTTCAGCCCCATGATAAAGTGTCGGAGTGAGTCGACGTGAGAGAACAGAAGGAAAATGACCAGAAAATAATAGACGTGGAATCGAGGCGCCACACAGAAGACGATGATATTCAAGATCTTTTGGAGATAAGATTCGGCCTCTGGTGTCGATGTGCTGTAAGCAAGGACACGTGATTTCTGCTGCAAGATGTATTGTCAAGTCGATGTGAAACTGTGTAGACAGGGAGAAACACTGTAGCTTATCTTACTACAACAATATATAACTACTTTAAAGTAGTCGTGATGAGGGAACTTGGCTAATTTGGCTCCGTGGGTTGTAACATTGATTTGTATCGGCCGAATGTCAGGATGACATCACCTTGGCAACGCAACCACAAGTGCTTAGGCTGGTGTGTGTGTGTGTGTGTGTGTGTGTGTGTGTGTGTGTGTGTGTGTGTGTGCGCGCGGGCGAGAGTTCTCTGTTGGGTAGAAATCCCATCTGCTGTTCAGGCACCATGGATTTGCTTTGGCCTGACTCAGCACTTTCTCTTAAACACGAGTACACGCACACACACACACGCACAAACACACACACACACACACAAACACACACAAACGCAAGCACACACACTTCTCAGTATTCAAAAGTGTCATTATCTCGTCGCAGCCTTTTCCATCACCCCCAATGTTTCTTGATAATCAGGTTCTGTCATACCTCTCCCTGCTCTCTCTCTCTCTCTCTCTCTCTCGCACACATGCACACACACACACACACACACACACACACATCTGTAGTTTTCTTTGTGTCTTTGCAGATGTTATTGTGTGTCAGTTCCTCCTTCTCTCTGTTCTCTCTCCTCCTGTTGAATGACACAAACATCTTTTCTTGATCTTCACTTCTGCGCCCGACTCGTCTTCTCCATCAGGTTCAGTAAATATAACCCTGTCCTAAGTATAGTGTTGAAAGTAGTGTTCATCTTTTTTGACTTATTTCCTGTTCAGAACAGAACTTCTCTGTCGGGTTGTATCAAGCAGAGACTTTTCTTTGTTTGAATCAAGTTGTTCTGTTCGTTGTGAGGCTTTTCCCTTAGCTGTCCGTTTTTGATTTACTTTAGTTTACTTCAGCTTTTGAGAATATTACTTTGCCAAATTTACCCCAAAATTATGAAACTTGACATCATGGTGCATATTTTAATTTTTAGATCAGATATACAAATATCTAGGGATAAATTATCCATAGTTTATTTTTGACTTAAATAATAACCAATATATATTTAACGGCACCTTTCTTAAAACCCAAGGATACGTTACAATACATCATAAATAATACATACAAATTACAGTAAAGCCAAATGTTTACAGACACAAAAACCCGTTAATTCAACATGTGTCACAAGAAGAGTTAGAACTAAAGCCAAGTTTAAAATAAAGAGGCAAAGACACTTAACAGATCAGGTAAGATCTGAGTGAAGTAAGTAAAAGTCTGATTTTAAAAGAGTTTTTGCAGCTTGGATTCTGGTTCTTATCTCATCTGCACATTTCCCCACTTTTTCTCTTCACATTCTGCACATTTGCATAAACATATTCTCTAAAGAAAACTCAGCTCTTTGGTTCCCGGGGATGTAAAACCACAGTAAACAATTCTCTCCATGTCAAAAACACATCCATGCAGCAGCTATTTGCCTAAAAACACAACAGGCCATAATTGGAATTGTAAAAATATTACATCTACTGTTATTTATTGACGTGATACCACCAGTGACAAATTGCCAATACATATGAGGGATTCTGTCCTTGATCGTGTGTTTTTTTTTCTTTTAAATAAGAAGCTGTGTATTTTGTCTGATAATGGAGCTGAAGTGTTGAACTTGCCTCAGGATAAATGTTGACGGATCGTCCTGCTTCACAGCCAGAATTTAAAAACTTAGTAGAGTGAGTAGTTGTAATATAATCCACTTCACTGCTCGGCCTCCAGGTCGTTCATACGGTTTGTAAATCATACTGAATAAATAAATGTTCATACATTTTTAATTAAATGTTACAAATGTGTTTTTTTATGTATTATTTCCACCTTGACATATTTTCCCTTTTTCCCCACCCACCGTGCTGATGTGACTATTTTTAGTCAACAGTGTGAACTCGGTGTTGGTTCGTCCCTCGCACCCCTGGATGCCCCCCCCCACAGCTGTCGACCACAGCTGGGACAGATTGGGGTCAGAGAACATGGGACATGTGTCCTTTCTGCAAATAACTACTGAAAACACTCTTATATCTGATCAGGCTCATATCATGTTGTTGAATGAGTTGGATGTTAATTCAATTTCACTCCCCTCACCCTCATCGTCTTCGTGGTCGCTTTAGAAAATGTACGAACACATCATTTAACTAAACACAAATGAAATACCACCCTGCTGCTCCACAGTTAAAACTGTCTCCCTGAAGTGTTTCAACTCAAATATAACTCACCTATCATCTCTGATAATGAGGATTATTATTATGCATCATCTTGAAACCCGGGGAAGTGCTTGACATTTTGCAGGGTTTTAAATCCGGGGACATAAAAATGGACTTAAATCAAATCCAGAAATAAATTGTATTTCATAGCATTACGACTTGAAGCTGTTCTCTCTGAATGTGCTGACTTCTAATACCTGCCGACTCGCTGTTTGTATTCCTGTGCAAACTCCTCAGCACCGATCAATCAGGGTTCAGCACTCAAACATATGAACAAGCAGTTTGTGTATCGAGAACAGTTTTTATTGGCCGGCACGGAGCGACTCGTCCAGACTTCAGATTCACAGCCTCATTTCAGGAAGATTGAAATGAAATGAATCACATTTCACTCCTGTGATTTTTCTCTTGATCCTCGCTCGCTCTTCTCTCACCTCTGCCCCCCCCTCTCCGTCACACACACAACCACCTGCACACTCTCAGACACACACATTATTGCATTATAGATATACATGCAGTTCTTTTGTGTGTCTGTCCTCCCTGCAGGAGCCGGAGGTTGGTCTCCTCTCGCCTCCGACAGGTACCAGTGGCTGGAGGTGGACTTGGAGAGGCGGACCCAAATCACTGCTGTCGCCACGCAGGGACGCTACGGCAGCTCTGATTGGCTGACAGCCTACCTGCTGATGTTCAGCGACACGGGACACAACTGGAGACAACACCGACAGGAGGACAGCTTAGGGGTAACTGTCCTGCAGCGACCAACCAATACTAAATGCACTGATGATGGTTTGATGAACAACTTTCGGCGTTTTATTCGCCTCCTCTCTCGCAAAGATTGGAAGGCGAAGGTTTGTCACTGATGCGTTCAGGTATTTGTGACCGAGAGTTTTCAAAATGGTCCTTTTGAGTAAAATTTGGACACAATTAAAAACTATATTGAAACTAAAATAAAGATCGTACAAATTCAAGTTGCACCGAGCTGTTTGGATTTGTTGTGAAATGACATCGAGGTCATGCTTTCTTTTGATAAATGAGCTGAAACAAATCTATTCTTATTTGAGGTGTGGTTCTTTAAGATAAGATTAAGATACATTTATTTGTCCCAAACACATGCACAATCATGCACAATCATGCAAGGAGGGAAATTTAACCTCTGCTTTTAACCCATCTGGTGCAGTACACACAGAGCAGTGGGCAGCCATGTACGGCGCCCGGGGAGCAGATGTTAGGGGAGTAAGGTGCCTTGCTCAGGGGCACTAGACAGGGTAGGGAGAATCCTCTTGGATTTTTGGACAGATCAATCCAGGTTCGTCTTTTTGTTGTTTCTCCGTGGAGTCGAACCTCTTTCATCTGACCCCCTGTGGTTAAAGGCCCTTGTTTAGTTGAAAACCTCCAGTAATACACCCTGTCTGCTGCTATCTGGATGAAGACACAACCCTGAACATCAGTGTCAAACAACACCGTGCATACTAAAAGCTCTGAATGGCTTAAATCTCCGGGTGGAGTGCAGCTCAACGCTGAGGTTCATTGAAGTTAAAATACATTTGGCCTCACTGTCATAGATAGAATTTACATTATCTGCGGGGACGGTTCTGCCTGCAGCAGCAAACCCGCTCAGCAGGAGCCCTTCACTCTTTATTAAAAATGGATGGAACAATGAAAGGAACCTGGGCCGAGCGGTGTCGACTGCATGGAGCTGCTGTCAAACTGTTTAACCTCGGCTGACAGGAGGCTGGTGCTGGTGCTGCTCACACTGCCTGCTGCACAGAGAGAGTCACAGCTCAGATTCCTGCCGCGGCGAAGGTGTCCATCAGACGTCTCCGAGCAAGTCGCTCGTTCACCGTGAGCCGGTCTCCATAAGTGTCAGCTCAGTGCCTAAAATGTAAATGTGAGGGAGGAATCTGTGAGACGTGCATCAGGTGATTTACATATTCTGTCGAGCAGCTGATGTATTCAGGCCTCAGAACAGGAACTGGGGAGAAACTCTCGGCTCGGTGGTTCCTACACAACTGAATATGTTCCCCTGCGTTTTTCTCTCATTATTTTCCAGCATTTTACATCATTTCTTTAAAAACCATTGCAAGTCTAATTTCCACCGTGAAGAGGGAGAATGACTTATCACCAGCGAGCAAGCGACTGCGTGTCAGGCACACAGGACGCCACGCAGGCCTCCGCAGATTGAACACCATTAGCCATGATTCAGCAGCAGTGGAGCGTCTCCTCCCTCCGTCATGGAAGACGCTGCACTCCTCTTGTTACAGGATCAGCCCGGAGAGCAGCTTGTGATTCGGATTTGACAGGAGACGGTTTTCTCTCGGTGAAGGGTGCGAACGCCGCCGAGCCGAGCCTGCGAGTCATCACAGAAAAATAGGAAGAGAGCAGCCCCCCCCCCCATCGAAACTTGTTGATTTTACACTCAGCATGAAAGGTGATAAACCCAGATCAGCTCAGAGTGTTTTTGAAGCTGGGTCTATTAGTCAGGCCGGCTTAGTGTGTCTGTTAGGGAGGAGATTTACAGAAATAGCTGTATCGCACTCGCAGCCTGTCACTGACTCCTGAGCTCACAGGCTCCGGCTTTCTGCTTCTGCTGTCAAGTGGAGGAAAGTAATTTACTATACAGGGAGATTTGAATGTGTTGTATGTGTAATTATAGTGGCCGCTACTTTATGTTTCTACTCCATAACGGTCCAAAGACAAATATATGTTTTATGTATTTATTAGAGAACTATAGCTCATAGTTAATTAAAATACCCTTTACGTACAAAATACTGAATTCGTTTATGAAACACAATACATTTTTAAATATAACCAGTTTTAAAGGAGAAACAAGATGGGTTACTTGTATCATGAATATAACCAACTACATTTACTTCATTACTGAACTTTTCTTGAGTACTTCCATGACTTCTACTTCAAAACTTTGTACTTTTTACTTTACTGCATTTACTTAGCAAATTAATTTAGTTGTTAAGAAACAACAGAACTTTATTAGCTCTATGTCCAATTATTAAATTACCCCAAGGCAGATTGTAAACATGTTTTTAAGACTCACTACTTTGGAAATTGTGGAAATTAAGGTCCTTTTACTTCCGCTCGTGCCCTGGTCCTCAGTTTAGCTCCGTTCGATTCCCTGTGCTTTATTGGCGTGAATGTCAGGTGAACGATATCGCCAAAACGTCAAGGATAATGCTGTTCAATAATGAGATGAGGGGAGAAAAAAAAAATAGAAGCTTGTTGGAGGCTACTCATATTTCAAAAGATGCTCAGGCGAGTAAATGAGATGCCGCTGTCCTCAGCCTCCTCGACAGGAAGCAGCCATTTGTTGAGCTTAACGCTCGGCTGCCCGGTCGGCTCAGCTCTGAAGACACAGGTCTGAAGACACAGGTCTGAAGACACAGGTCTGAAGACACAGCTCTGAAGACACAGCTCTGAAGACACAGCTCTGAAGACACAGCTCTGAAGACACAGCTCTGAAGACACAGCTCAGAAGACACAGCTCTGAAGACACAGCTCTGAAGACACAGCTCTGAAGACACAGCTCTGAAGACACAGCTCTGAAGACACAGCTCAGATCACCATCATGCAGCAGCAGGAGAGACAAGTTCAGCTGCACAGCCACGTCAGTACACATCACAACTTCTCCATGACTTTCATTCACTTCTCAGAGACTTATTTTAATCTTAACCATAACTACCACTTGTCTAGCTCTAACCCTTAAAGGGGTTGTTTACCCAAAAATTAAAATGCAATCATTATCTACTCACCATTATGCAGATGGCGGATTTTTGTGTTTGAGTCCACAAAAAACTTTTGGAGTTTCAGGGGTAAACAGCGACGGAGCCAAATTCAATATAATTGAAGTAAATGGCAACCACTTCTTAAAAAATAAATGAACAATAGAAAATAACATCGATGTCCTCTGAGATCCACGTGCAAAAACAGCTCCGGAGGAGGATAACAGCATTTTAATTTGCCTGCAATCATATCCAGATAGTGGTTGTAATAGAGATAAGCCAAAATGTAATTTGGCCCTAAAACAAGACAACAAGTATCACTGTTTGTGTTTTGTGCTGAGAAAAGAAATACGAAGAATGGAGGACAGACTCTTTTCCTGGATATCCGCTGTCTGCACCTTAAAGTATTGTCCCTTAGCCCCAGATGTCAATTCATCATAGGACAGTAACCTTAACTCTGACCATGATCTTGACCTAAAACTAACCCTAACGTAATCATACCTCAACCTTAAAATGTCTTTGCCTTCAAACATAATGATGCACCATATGCTGAGCTGCATTTTAAGGAAGATTTGTCCCGATAATGAGTAAACAGACGTAGGTCCCCAGAAAGTCAGTAATACCTAAACCAAGCACAAGGTAATGTCTGAGACTCTTATACATCTGAGACTCTCATAAGCACATATAAAAAGCTAACGCAGATAGTTTTTATATTCTCCTTGCAGAATTAAAGTGTTGCTCCTTGTGGGAACATTTTCCATCAACTGAACAAAATCCCACTGGATTCCCACGAGCAGCTGATTGGGAAAATAGGAGCCATTAGTCTTTTAAAAGAGGCTGTGTACGGAGACAGAAGAGGTCGCAGAGCTATTGATCATCGAGGAGAGGGAGAGCAGGAGAGGGAGGGAGAGAGAGGGAGAGAGAGGGAGAGAGAGGGAGAGAGAGGGAGAGAGAGAGAGAGAGAGGGAGAGAGGGTTAGACATTATATGCAGTCAGGATCAATGGCCTCGGGGAGCTCAATGTCTGAAAATGCTAAAAGACTCTCAGGATCACACAAGTTTTTCTCCACACGCACGCAGTAAATTTCAACATGAGCTCTTATTCCTAATGGATTTCTTTATCCCCCTAATTTACTGTTTGTGTTGCAAAAAAAAGAAACGATCGTAGCTTTTAGCCTCGTGGAACCTCAGAAGAAAAGGAAGAACAAACAAAAAGAAGTCGATGGGTGAATCATGTGTAATAATTAGATAGGAACAAAACGAGCTGATCTCTGCAGCAGCAACAGGGGAAAATGTTTGGATGTAAAAGTTCTTTAAATCAACTCATAGTTCTGTGGTTCCAGGCGTTCCCAGGGAACAGCAATGCAGACACTGTGGTTCAGTACAAACTGGATCAGCCCGTCGTGGCTCGATACCTGCGCCTGGTCCCACTGGACTGGAACCCCACTGGGAGGATTGGACTCAGACTGGAAACATATGGATGTCGATACAGTAAGTTCCAGTTTCTGTCTTAGTCCAGGATTCCTTTGTCAGTGTCAAATATACGTTCAAATATCTTTATTCACTTTAAATCACAGACCTGTTGATGTTATACAGATGTGACCCTGCCAGATAAAGTTGAATATCTTTGTCTTTTGCACTTTTATCACTTTTATCACTTTAGTACGTCTACACTTTACTTTACATAAAACCTATGCTGCTATACGTACTGTACTTGAATCTGTTTACTTAGAATTAGGAATGTCTTGTTGTCTTATCCGTTGTGCCCCCTGCACTTTATGTTTCACCGTGGGAGAGTGGGAAACGATATATCGATTTCTTTGTATGTCTGTACATTTAAAGAAATTGACAAATAAAGCTACTATACTATACTATATTATATATGATCTTCCTGCTACTTGCTATGGAACAAGGTGAAAACCGGCTGCTAAGACCCCTGAAGCTAAATGTCAAAGAGCTAAACTACCAGCAACACATCCAGTGAGATTAGTAAACGTCTAATAACGATCTTCCTCCTGCTGCTCCGTGTCGTCCTGTAGCTTCTGACGTGGTGAACCTGGACGGCAGCAGCAGCCTGGTCTTCAGGCTGAGTCCTCGGCTGAGCCGCTCGGCGACCGAGACGATCTCTCTGAAGTTTAAAACCATGAGGAACTCCGGGACGCTGCTCCACGCCGAGGGACAGAGAGACCACAGCCTCACTCTGGTGTTGGAGAAAGGACGACTGCTGCTTTATCACCAGCAAGGTACGACATGAATCCTTCACTACGCTGCTCTGGTAAAAACCTGCTGAATTCACGTGTTACAGCAGAACTTGGCCCTTGAGCAAGACCCTCAACACCAGCTGCTCCAGTGGGGCGGCTCTGTGGTTTTATTATGAAGCCTCCTGTTGTGGATGTGTGTGATTGTGAAGAAGAATGTTTGGTTTTCTTTTTCATTTATGTTTAAAGGAGACATATGATGTTTTTTTTTTACACGTCCATGTTGGCTACAGCCAGTGGGCAGAGTCGTTATGTGTTTGTGTTGTCCATCCGTCTGTCCTGAGAACAACATGTCTCAAGACTGTCTGGAGGGAGTTTCTACAAATCTGGTTCAAAAGGTTCAGTTGGATTTATAGATTTACTGTTTTCTTTGCTGGTCAACGGTCACTGGGTCAAAGCACATCTTGTGAGCCTGTTAACTTCAGAGCGCCTTGCGAGGATTCCCTTCAAATCTGTATCCTTAGTTGAAACCTAGTGTTTCAGATAGAGGCTGAAAAGAGGAGCTACAGGGGAAAGTTGTGTGTTTCTGAACATTAGAGCTCGTAAACATTTTCAATTAACAATCCAGACTTAAAGTTATCAACCTGAATAGGAGGGGAATACATCTCCTTCAATTTGGACAAAATACATTGGCAGTCTACTCCCTGATCCCCAGTGCACAGTGACTGGAACTTAGTTTTAAGTCTTTTTTAAATCATTCCATATATTTGAGAGTTTCTTCCTGATGACTCTGCTCTGTGGCTCCGTCTGTGCCTTCATTGGGCATTTACTGTTCATTACTGTGAGTAAATGTCAGCTAAAGGCCTGAACTCAAGCGTGCAGTGTAATTATGCACTCATCCAGGCTCCAGAGCCTCCACCACTCCACACAGGGAGTTTAATATTCACTCCATCTTTGTCTCCACAATGAAACAGGTGGATCTTCAAGCCGGTTTCGTCCATCTGCTGCTTTACTTAGACATGTTTGTCACAAGAGATTTTGACAATAACTTAGGAGAACTTAGCTTCTTGATGAGCTCATTTCAGGGTTTTCTTGTTTGTGCGAAAGTCTCAAACAGTTTTTCAGATGAAATAACTCAGACTTTGAAGAAACTTGGAGAAAAGTCACATTTCACCATTGCAGCCCTGGAGACACGGGCCTCTACATGTTGAGTGATGGTGAAGGACGACGGCATCATTTGTTGGGGGAAAGAAGTTTTCTCCTTTCATTTCCTTTCCGAGACTCCCTTTCCCCCACTTTCCTTCAATCAGCCGGATCTCTCTCTTTCTTTCTCGCTCTGGTTCTCTCGCAGCTTGACTCCCTCTCTCATGTTCTCTCTCTCTTAATCTATGATGGATGTGAGCAACATGTGTTGACGATGAACTCTGAGGGAAAACGTGGGTCCAGCACAGCACAACATGATCAATGGCCTGCGTGTGTGTGTGTGTGTGTGTGTGTGTGTGTGTGTGTGTGTGTGTGTGTGTGTGTGTGTGTGTGTGTGTGTGTGTGTGTGTGTGTGTGTGTGTGTGTGTCTGAGAGGTTAAACCTGAGGTGTTGTTGGGCTGCCAGGCCGTCGTAGTATCGCCATATGGCAAACCTCTCATCGGCGGTGCCATCTGGCTGCTCCAGTACTCTGCTCAGTTACCATTCCTTCATTAAGGGCTGAAAGCTTTTTCTATAATGTTAAAATCATTACACTCTGGGAACATCCAAAATATTTTTCAGGCAAAAACAGGTTTTCTTCTCTTAATGAAGTTATATTTCAAATGTGGACGGACTGTGGATAATTAATCCTTAAAGTTCACTCCGCTTTTTAAGTTGGAATATTTGGGGTGAATCAACAATTCCTGCTAAAACTAGGCCTCATTCAGTTCATTCAGAATATCCCTTTTTCACTACTTTGCTTTGTTAGACTTATGTGGCACTGGGGGTAGAACGGGATGTCCATTAACAAGAGGGTTGATGGTTCGATCCCCAGCTCCTCGAAGACTCCAGGACACAGACTGTGAATAAGGCAGATAGTGGAAAAAGCTCTTAGTACATTTCCTATGGGTGGAAGTTTCTGACATCAGAGGGGTTTCAAATCATCGCCATTTGTATTAGAGTCGCACAACTACACAAACATCGACTGTGGCAGATGCATCTTTCTCTCAGCACATATTACAGTCATGGCCTTGTGAACACACAGGTGCACACAGACACACAATTGCCCACATTAGTGCTGGACCTCTGTGAGAATGCTCACTCCGTTCTTGGCACATTTCATTATGTGGAAATGTGGAAAGGTGAGAGTGTGCGACCATCATTACGGGAATGACCCGAGTTATAATTGTGTGCAGTGGCAGGGAACCGAAATCTGCCACACGCCGACATGTTGGCATTTTGTTTTTGGTGGTTTGAGGAACGAGAGCATTATATTTTCTGGACAGTTGTAATATCGCGGCTGTATATTCACATATCTCACTGATGTGGAGATGAAGGTCTGAGTAAGGCTTTTATTAAAAAGTCCGAACCGCTCACTTCTACATGGGCACCTCAATTCATGCACACTTACTGTAAAAAACATTATACAACATAATGTAAATGTATGCTAGTATTTTTCATTTTAATGCTGCAGCATATTTTCTCCTTCCTTTTAATATTACGATACTTATCATACTTATATTATTATTGTAAAATTGTAATATTACGTAATATTGTAATATTATGCCCTCTCTGAATTATTCATTTTTTAATAAGGCCTTAATACTGTGGTATTAAAGCAGACATTAAAAAGAACCTAAACTATTTTAATTTAGAAGTTAAGCAAATTCTTACACACTCTCTCTCTCTGTCGCTCTCTCTGTCGCTCTCTCTCCCTATCTCTCTCTCTCTCTCTCTCTCTCTCTCTCTCTCTCTCTCTCTCTCTCTCTCTGCTGTCTGCTGTCTTCCATCCTTCACAGTTGCCGTGACCTCCCTCTGTCACTCCCTCTCTGCAAATAAAAACTGAATATTGTCCCTTATACTCCCCAAAGTTTGGGAAACGGTGGAAGAATATGAATTCCCCGGTGGTTTGGTCTGGTGTCTGTCAGCCACAGAGCGGCGTCATCTGCCGGAGCCGTCAGTCTGACACCAGCTCCCTGAGTGACGCCTGTCACGCCCCCCCCCCCCCTCCAGACCCGAGCCTATAGTCAACAAAGAGCTCCGAAAACTCTGGGTCGCAAAAGTAAACAGGTCTAATGGAGCAGAGCCGAGGCTGAGCGGTGATGATCCAGAAATACGGCCTCCATCACACTGCTGTCACTGCACCTCTCTCTCTCTCTCTGTGGCTCCCTTCCTCCGGCTGCCCTCTATCTTTCCATTCCTGCCTTTTCTATTTTCTCCTCTTTCCATTGTTATTTATCACGGCCTCTCCCACACGTCGTCCCAATTCTGGCCCTGCTATACTTCTCTGTTTTTTCAGAGGCGATTATTTGCCTTTTTCAATTGCACGCTCTTTATCTTTCTCTCTACTCTCTCTCTCCATGTTTCTCCACACAGCCTCTTTACTCTCCCAGGAGCTTGCAGTCTGTAGACAGGGTAATTTAGATCAATAGCTCGGAGCATCGAGCCTGAGCCACAGCATGCTCCTCCACAGAGGAGAGGAGAGGACACGAGAAGAGAAGAGAAGAGAAGAGAGGAAAAGAAAGGATAGGACAGATAACGAGAAGAGAGGAGAGGACACGAGAGAAGAAGAGAGGACAGTCAGAGGAGAGGACACAAGAGGAGAAGAGAAGAAAGGCCACTAGAGGAGAGGACACAAGAGGAGAGAGGAGAGGAAACGATAGGACAGATAACTAGAGGAGAGGAGAGAAGAGGACAGGAAGAGAGGGGAGGACACAAGAGGAGAAGAGAAGAAAGGCCACTAGAGGAGAGGACACAAGAGGAGAGAGGAGAGGACACGATAGGACAGATAGGAGAGGAGAGAAGAGGACAGGAAACGAGAGGGGAAGAAGGAGGAGAGAAGAGGACAGGAAACAAGAGGAAGAGGAAGAGGAAGAGGAAGAGAAGAGGAGAGGAAGAGGAGAGGAGAGATAATAAGCTCTAGATGTAGATGTATTATCTCCTCCGCACGGTGTGAGCGATGCTCTGAGACGCTTCATAATTATCTCTCAGCCTGATCCTGTCGCAGTGAGCCATGTTCCCTTCAGAGGAAAACAAGCAGGTGCAGACCTCAACATGGATAATGAAGGGAAACACTGAGCATCAGGGACGTGAATAACCTAAACATAAAGATTTCACACACAGCAAATGTGTTTCATGTCGGCGAGTAACGCTCATTAGCATAATAATGAATGTCTGAATGAAAGAGAGACAGTGAGACAGTCGGACCCTCTCTCTCCGTCTGTGCCCAAGCTGAAGTAAATTGGCTGCTTCATTAAGATGTATGTCCACTGTTGAAAACAATATTACATTTATCAAAACGTCAGTTTTCTGTAATGAAGTCCACTGCTTCGTAATTCAGTTCCAAGGAAACAACACGCAGCAGTAAATACACAGAGGGCTGGTGCCGCTCTGCTGCTGCTGCTCTGCTGCTGCTCTGCTGCTCTGGACGCATGGCGTTAAGAGTTTCAGACTAAATTAGGACGGCATCAAAGAGGCATGCTGGGTAAGCTGCATGGCGAGCGAAAGCCTGTCTTTTCTCTGTATTCTCAGTAATGAGGACGTGCTATTGGTCGGCTCGCCGGTGGCTGGTTGTGTTTTTCAAAGCTCTATTTTACAGCAAACAAAACATCAGCGTGATCACAAAGGTTTGTCGCTAATCGCTCAGAGCAACAACACAACCTCATCCAGCGCTCTGGAAAAGAGAGAACGACTCTCTCCGGACAAACTCTGCCAGTTGGCTCAGAAACACACCAGGCCGTGAAGTGCGGTGATTACTGTTGCATTCGCTCACTGCGTCCCACTCAGTGTGTGATGATGAACAGTGAGGCTCCGGGAGCTGCTGCTGTAAACGGCCTCAGAAGAGTCTTCAGTCGGCAGCCGGGCGGTTTCCAGAGGAGCCGGGAACACAGAGAGCAAGGGGGGGGGGGAGGGTCTCTGCCCTGCTGAATAATTTGTATCACAGTATAAAAGGAGTTTCACAGTCGCTGAGTCAAGAAGGCAAAAGTAAAGGAGTGGCTGGTTTATCATCCTTGGAAAAAAGAAAGAGAGAAAAATGACTGTTTACATGGACGTCAATGATCTGACTCGTCACCTTATTCTGAATGAGACACTAATCGGATTATGATGTTTATGTTTGTATGAGTTACTATGTGGTTACGACCCATGTAAACATTGCTTCCACTGTGTTATATGTCAGACGCTTCCGCCAGAATTTAAAAACCCCAACCTGAAAGAGTTTAATGCACGATGCTGCCACTAAACCTTTTTGAGTGTCTCCTCCATATTAGTGGTTGGGACAAACTTAAAAGTCCGAGTACAAGTTAATTTTAGAAGTTTTTCCTAATAATTTTGCTTGAAATTAGTTAGTTGAAGCTGTAAAATTGAAGTGAAATATCAGGATTAACAGCTGAGACTGTGTTTTGGCTGTATTTCTGGAGAGTGGGAGGAAGTGGAGACGTCCATCTTTATTTATTATCTAT
This sequence comes from Limanda limanda, assembly GCF_963576545.1. Taxonomy (NCBI): domain Eukaryota; kingdom Metazoa; phylum Chordata; class Actinopteri; order Pleuronectiformes; family Pleuronectidae; genus Limanda; species Limanda limanda. Next base: position 6,036,273 of record NC_083644.1, on the reverse strand, counting down.
AGGTTTGTTCATATGCAGATTGTTGGTTGTAGTTTCAGGGCTGCAGGCTCCTCGTCTCCCTGTCGTTATCAAGTTTCGTTCTCTGCTGTATATCCCTGCTTTAAAAGTGTTTAAAACTTTTTATTTTTATACATGACTTGTCAATGTGTTTTTTATTTTTTTAATGAAACCAATTAAAGGGACAGAGAGAGAGAGACAGGAAACTGATTTCCTCCTCTCTCTGCTGTGTCTTTTTTTTCTACAGTTTGTTTCATGTTAATAATCTCAACTCCCTGCTGTGACTGAAGCTGTGAATGGGTTCGGGGAAGGACATTATTTTTTACAGCACGTGAAGCTGACATCCTGAAACAATTATCACAGTCTGTCTCCTGACAACACCTGTCACTGTCGTCCTCCACAAACAGATCCAGAGCTCGAGCCTCGAGTCCTAATCGCAGGCAGAATATGATGAAGCTGTCAGTGAGGGTCGACTCCTGGAAAGTGGAAATCTCTGTTCGACTCCTCACTGTAAAGACAAAGACGTTCAGTGTGAGTCAACTCACAGTGGACAGCTAAATCAAGACCTTAATGCTGGCTCACACAGCGGCGTTCCTTCCAGCCGGACAATAAAAACGACGGGATGCTTGTTTCCTCCTCGCAGGTTTAGTAGTCAATGAGATGAGGGATGAGAGAGAGGAAGAGGGAGGAAGAGGGAGGAAGAGGGCGGATGTTTTCATGAATGAGAGTTCAGTGTTTCTGTAATTGTTTGTTCCTCCGACTTTGATTTCAGCATTGATTTCCTACATTCTCTCCCTGGCTCCACTTGCTCCAAACGTAAACAGCTATTGCTTTTGTATAGATTTGATAAAAGAGATATAATACAACAATTAGGACGTGGTGGCCGTTGGTTTCACAGTAAGAGGGTTCCTGGTTCGAATCCTGCCTTTCTGTGTGGACTTTTCCTGTGGTATGTGGGTTTTCTGCAGGTACTTAATAATAATCTATATATCTATCCATCCATCCTGTTGTTAATTAAGTCCGGCAATGATTTTGCAGCATCATCACTTATCTCCTGCTCCGTCCTCCTCCCTCCGGCGTACAGACGATACAGACTCTAATGAGGGCGGTTGACCTCAGTGACCTTCTCCTCGTTTGGAGCAAAGATGAAAATATTCCTCCGAACCTGCGTCATTTCCGTTACTCGTTTTTGATCTGATAAATCAAACATGAATCTCTGACAGAAGCAAAACATATTTTAGAATGATGTCGTAAAGCATGTTTTGGAGGACATGTGACCTCAAAGTGCTTTTGAGGTCATACAGATGCAGCACATAAGAGTATTTCAATTTAAGATGGAGACTTTGCTCAGCTGCTGCACCCTGATGATGATTTATTTCTCTTCTTCTCCTCCCCTCCCCTGCAGATGTGAGTTCCTCCTCCGGGGGTCAGCTCCTTGTTTCTCTGGGAAGTCTCCTGGACGACCAGCACTGGCACCGTGTGAAGCTGGAGCGGCTCAGCACTCACGTCAACCTCACTGTGGATAGAAGCACGCGGCAGGTTCACGTTCCAGCTGAGCTCAGCCACTGGGAGATTCGCCAGGTGAATAACACAATCACACATAACTGATCTATTTGAAATGGAACATTTACTCCTGAAAAAGTAGCCACAAAATGTTTTCTACACCAACCTGTGGAGCTTTCATTGGGCGACACACCTCACATGTGATGTTTCCCTGTGTGTGCAGCTCAGTGTCGGAGCTGTGCAGAGCCACGGGCTGCAGAAACCCATCCTGTCCAACAGGAACTTCCATGGCTGCCTGGAAAACCTGCTGTACAATGAGCTCAACCTCATAGACCTGACGAAACAGAGCAACCAGCAGGTCACCGCACTGGTAAGTTATTGTTTCAGCATCTGGGGGACGCCAGTATGATAGAGATAGAGGAGGTTATATTTAAGGTGGCCCCTGGGTTCCAGGAGTAAAAGAGTTTTCCTGAAGATAAGTGATTCACAAGGTTTACGGCTTGTGACTCTTAACATTAATAAATATAGAAAGAAATGATTTCACATTTTTCACATGTTCACAGTTTAATAATCTGCCAAAAATCGAAGAGTAATTAAAAACATCGTTATTAAACTATTCTATCCAGCCACTGACCCTGATTGACACTGAAGAACAGAAACCACACATTTTCTTACTCTCAAAAAGAAACAAATGTACTTTAACCAATTAGATCCAAGTTAAGCAATGTAAATATATCCTCGTATATCTTTGGATTATTATTATTTTCCCTGTACACACAAGCACGCACACATTTATATATACATATGGTATGGGAAATTGCTGCCATGGCGACAAAGTGTAGAACAAGTTGATCACGTTTGCTGTCTTCAGACTTTTTGTGTTTTCCCTCCCACTCGTTCCTCCTTTTCTGTATCAATGTCATTATTACGTTAGTGGTCATTGTGATGATCATCATCATTATTTTTATCATGTGCATCATCATCAACTTTATTTTTACTCCCGTCATCATCATCGTTGTCATTAGCATATCCATAATCTCCTTCATTATCATCACCAATGTCATTACATTCGCATTTTGGCATCGCAAAGCCCAAAGCAAAAAAAACAAGAGGAGAGGAGAAAAAAAAAACGATTCAGTGAAGAGAGGACGTAAAAAATGAAAAATGAAAACTAAGTAAAGAAGGAGAAGAGGATGGGGGGGGGGGGGCTGATAAAGAAATCCGCACTTTCTGTTGTAAATTAATCTCCAAAGAAAAGTTTTGGTTGTCACAGCCCAGCTCAAAGACTCGGAGACAAGAGGAGCTGACAGTTTAGGAAAAGTAATTTATTTGCAGGGAGAAAATGTGGAAATATATATTAAAAACAAATCAATGTAGGAAAAAGGGAAGGGACAGCTTTCATCTGGTTTGTCAAGGAGAGAAATAACAAGGGAGGTATTTTACAGAGCACAGCATCAGACTGTGCTGCAGCTTCATTCATCAACCGGCAAAACAAAACAAATCCAAATCAGAGACAGCCAGTTCCCAAATTATCCATCCATCCGTTATCTACACTGCTGATCCCTGGGGGGGGGGGAACGACTCAGCTCACCAGTCCATAGCAGGACCAACATACAGAGACAACCAGTCACTCTCTCTTTCCAACGTTCACTCATTTATCGGTCCGTATGATATCTTTTCATGCGAATTCCTACAAAAATTTAAAATCTAACAGCGATATGAACGATAACCTCTCAGAGATATTCTCGAGCAAAATGTCGCAGATCCCTTTCTTCTTAATGGAAAATTTAATATTTTATGCATGATTCAGCATTTAAATGCGTTTCGATGATATTTATGGCGACAAATGTGGGTTTTATTTTCTTTGTTTTCATTCAGTGATTCTATACAATATTTGGTTTGATGGTTATTATTTCACTTTACACAGAACGACCTCAGCTGGACTGGGAATCGAACTGTGTCAAAGTTAATGTTTGCTTTTGACACTGTGTGTGTGTGTTTTCCTTTGCTACAATATTGCAAATGTCTTTATTTTGCAACTGATGCAAAGTTTATTAAGTTCTTATAATGTGCTTTTGAAAATTGAGTCAAGCTAAACCTTCTGAAAACTTAAAACGATTATTCCACCATTAAATCATTTTTTAAGATTAGGAAATACAGAAATATTGAGTGTGTTTGCAAATGTCACCTTTTGACCCAAATGCTTGAAGTTTTCCAGCTTATTTTCGCCGCTCAGCAAATATCAATATGTTAATACAGGTGTCCTTTCTCCGGGGGCTGCTGAGGAGAACTCTGTGACATCGAGTTACACCGAGTCAGCCTCTGCAACTGATGAATATTCATGTTTTATTATCTCTTTTACACTCATTCTGCTCCCTCCCTCCCTCTCTCTCTCTCTTTCCCTCTTTCTCATCCTCCTTCTTTTTCTCAGGGCAATGTGACCTTTTCTTGTGCCGAGCCAGTTTCGGTCGCCGTGACGTTCACCGACTCCCGAAGCTTCCTGCAGTTGCCCGGCCTGACGCCGTGGTCGTCGGGTGTGGTCGCCGTGGCGCTGCAGTTCAGGACGTGGAACAAGGCGGGGCTGCTCCTGACCTTTGACCTCCCGCAGCTGGAGAGCACAGTGTGGTTGTACCTGAGCGAGACCAGACTCCGCCTACAGATCAGTAAAGCGGGCAGGGCCACACTGGAGCTCAGTGCAGGTAGGTCCCACTGTGACTCTGCACCTGTTGACCGTGTTCTTCAGGTCAGTGACAGAGATTTAATAATATGCTTCAAAAACCGTAACTAAATTTAACTAAGTTTCTTTTAAAATGTGAAAGTTTGACGCAAATGTAAAATCCCTTTTTTACCAGGGTTGGAAATTTATCTTAGAAAGGTATCTCCAGATGGTTCATTGTGAGGGATGAGACCCCTGCAGTAGAGAACTGTCTGTGAACTTGTTGTCTGAACCTACTGGCACGGACAGTAAAATATTTATGGATGTTGTAGAAACCCACTGACATGAGTAGGATTCCTCCCGGAGTTCACTTTTCTTCCAGGACTCTTCACATGGTTCACTTTAACAACTCGAGTCTCAATGGAAAGAAACCACTTCATCTGTTGCTTTATCTCTACCTACCATTACTCAGTAATTAAAACACTGTGTGTATGTGTGTGTTCAGGTTCAGGTCTGAATGATGGTCAGTGGCACTCGGTGGAGATGATCTCCAGAGAAGATTGTCTGAGCATCACGGTGGACAAAGACGAAGGAGCCACGGCTCACACCAGCGTCCCACTTCCTCTCTCCACGGCTACTCAACTCTTCTTCGGTGGTAAAGCAATGTTATTACTTCCAATGTCTGTGCTGTCTCAAAATGTTTTCTTTTTGGTATCCGAGACAAGTGTTTATTAACTTAAAGCCGTCTCATTTTAAATGTACTTGAATATTTTGCTCTGTTGATGGGGAAATTGCTCACATGGACATTTAGGACTTGTTGAAATTCATCGTTGTAATAATCATCATCTCCAGATCTCCGTTGGATGTTTAGTGTCCCGCAGAGAGGGATGAAGTCGTAAAGCCGCTCCCCCCCACCGTCTCCTTTCCCATCTCTTCTCGAGTCAATCTCCGCCTCCTCTTTTTCTTTAATGTTTCCTCCCTTCGACTGATCTTTCTCCTCTTCCTTCCTCTCTGCTCCTTTTGCGTTTCTCTCGCTCCAATCAACTTTCGATTTCTTCTCCTTCATTGACGGTCGGAACATTATGTAGATGCCAGTAGTTTTTTACCAACTCTTAAAGTCTCCCCTTAAAAAGTTCCACCATAGTTGAAATTTGATAAATATGATTATCTTGCTTGAAATATTGGCTACACCGCCCCCCCCCCCCCATGGGTTGCAGCTGTTTAGTGAGGACCAGCAGCATTTTGCAGCAGAGACATTCGTAACGTTTTCTCTCATCAGTGTCCTTTCCTTCTTTGTCGGGCTCTACAGTGATGTCGGCTTATGAGTGCACACAGGGGGACATGTACTTTTTGACAAGAACATCACCATGAACCATTTAACAAATCCTAACACTCGGCTCATTAATGCTTCACTGTGGAGCTTAGAGTTTTATCAGTTTAACAAAGACTTCAAAGCGTTACGGAGACAAATTGGATGCCACACGATGAAGTGTTTACAATTTTTTCCAAAGTTCCTCCATCTCCATCCGTCTGTGCATGAAAATAACTCCCTGTAAATCTTCCTTTCAGCTCCTAAAATTCAAAGTGACAATATTGGTGAGTCATGGTTTCCCCTCCTCTGCTGAGAGGTGGTGAACTGAGCGGGAGATGGGCGGACTGTAATTAGAGCAGCGCATAGCCCGGAGCTGGAGCTGCTGCTGTATTTGGACGCAGAACGCCTCCGACCAGGATCAAGCCCGAGCTCCATGAGTCACTGATGGATAAGACATGGTTTTTAAATGACAGCCACCTCAGGTCTGCCTTTACCAGGCACCCGAATTAGAAATATGGAAAATCGGGAGTCTGTGTCGAGGCTTATCGCAAATAAAATAATATATAATAAACTTCTGGAGAGAAAAGGAGATTAACTAGTAGATTGTGCAGTTACAGTGGAATAATGAGACCCCCCAACTGCATTTAATCTGTTCGTTGAAATCTGCTGAGGAAAGACCAGTTCCTCTTCTGGAGTGGAACCACGTTGCGGCTAGATGCAGCTTTCAGATGACAGAGAAGGAATCTGACTACAGCCGGGAGCTTTTCAAGTGACTTCGGGCGCCCCAGGTCAACAGGACCTGTGGGGTACATATCATTTTAGAAAAAACAACCTTATTCCACCCCCCAGGGTCACATGTATATACTGCAACTTTGAGGCTTCAAGTTTGCTTACTGGTGTTTGCTGGAAAAATGCAAAGTATGGCACCTGTTATGGAGATAAAGATGGATGAAGCACCTCCACTTCTGGGTGTTGTGTAAAAATTAATCCAAAGTATGTGTGCTGGCCTCTAGTACTGAACAGTTAGGGTATGGAGGTCCTCAATCGATATCAGCTGTCAATCATGATGTTTTCTATAGCATCAAATATCTAATTACAACCAAGTTTAGCATTAAATGATCACTCAGATCATTGTGATGTAATAGAGAAACCATATTTGAGAAAAAGATTTTAATGTGTACTATGACTTTATAGTTTGTTCCATGTCCCATCTACTAACATGGAGGAGGTTGTTTTTTTGATACAACAGACATCCTCCATTTGTCTTGACTTTCTTGGAGCTGTCTTCTCGATCTATCTTTCTAGTCTAAAGTGTGTAGTGATGGGATTAGTGTAAACAAGATAACAGCTGCTTGTTTGGTGAACGCTGTGAATAGAAGCTGTCAGTTACACTTCCTGTTGTCCTACACAATGGGTGTGACACAGTCTTTGTCGGCATTAATTTCCAACTCGTGTCTGAGGTGAGAGCGTTGTTCACAGCCTGGTCGTCAGGACGTATTTCACACTGGTTTTCACATCGCTCACTTCTAACACGTATAATTAATGTGAGTTTTAAATTTACACTTGGTGCCTTTGAAAGTTGGCTTCCATGAACTGGAGAAGTTAGACGTACAGAAATATGAAACATTATAAATATTAATATGATACTCTCGAATATATTATAACCATTCTAAAAGTAGTGTTCAACACTTGTTTTCAGCTGCCTGTTCTGAATGTGTTTGTTTATATTAAGACTTAAAGGGAGAGTAATAGTCTCCATATTTGAGTATTCATGTTATTTTATGCCTCCATCAATCATTAAAACATTACAGTACTTCGAGACCCTCTGGGGCTTCTGGAGGGAAATGGTGTTTTACTTGTTTTTTATCTTGGAAAGAAAAGTTAATTTAATTTCCAGTTCCCCTCGATTGCTGCGGCAGCTCATTAATCTTAATCTTCATCATCACCTCCTTAGCACAGCAGACGTCTTCTCTTCACACACTTCTCACACTCTCCTTCAAAAGAGTTATTATACAAGAACCCAGAACTCGGTTTAACTGAACTAAATAAAATGAAAAACAATATTCCCAGCTGCGGGGGGAATAAATCTCAACTGAACCCTGTGTGAAGATCCTTTGCATAAATCTACATCACTAACCGACATTTATCCACCAATAAAAAGTGTCATCTCCGGGTTGCATGAATCAAAGAGGCATATCTTGTATATTTCCATCATTTGGTTTCTTTTCTGTAACATTTACCGTATTTCACTGTTTTTCATTTACAATTTTTGGCCTTTAAGGGATCAAAAATTAATATTTGTCGATAAATGGTACAAAGAAAACAGTGCTTTGAGTCCAACCTCTGATCTGATCTGAGTGTCCCGTGTGTCTCTCCTCAGGTTGTCCTGCTCAGCCGAACAGTCGGGGGTGCACGAACCCTTTCACCACGTTTCAGGGCTGCATGCGTCTCCTGACTCTGGACGAGCAAACCGTGGACCTGATCAAAGTGCAGCAAAGACTTCTGGGAAACTACAGCCACTTGCAGATCGACATGTGCGGCATCATCGACAGGTCAGTCTGCAAAAACACCATCAGAATTTAACCGTTTATTTCCTGTTTAACGTCAGAGGCTGGAGACGGAGAGAAGAGCAGCTCACTTTACTTTCCTCACAAGCCAGAAAACACGTCTCTTCCTCCTCTTGCTCTGTAACGAGTCAGTGTTTAAAGTGAAGCTGCAGCTTCAGGAGGCGTCTCACAGGAGATCGAGCTGCACAGGCTGCTGCTAATGAGGGTTTTAATTCAATTTCTGCTGGTTTCATACAGTTTTTTTATTTTATATGTTGTTTTACAGCAAAAGCCCTTTGAGGAGCTGTTTGGGTAATTGCTCTGTAGTTTCTCTTTAGTAGTAAAAATCCCTTTGTGCTGCAATGATGTTGAATTGGTCCATTTTCCAGGTTTGAATTATGTGTGATGGCATTTTAAATGGATTTGGACTAAGAATTTGTGTCCCTGAAAAGACACACGTGTTGGGATCACGCTGAAGGAATTACCCAAAGTTCAATGCAGTGTGACGGAGGTAAACAAAATAAACGTCAGCATAACGATAAACAAACGAGCACGGAAGGAGAAACCAACCCTGACGTTGACATTACAAGATTTTAAAAAGTTCTCAGTTTCGGCTCTTGTCTGAATCTTCCAGTTTCATAGGAAATCCGTTGAGTAGATGTTTATAATTAGAGTAGATAATTCTGCTGACAAACAAACCAATGGGTGGGGCTAATAAAATACATATTAACCAACAGATCCACATAATAGCTGAGGTGATTGAAAGGTGAAGACATTACTCGACTTTGACCTTCAGTTAAGATCAAAGGGAACCTGTGATATCAGAGGATACAGGCTGACAAGCTGCTGACGGAGGCGATTTACTTAAGGATGCTTTAAAATGTTCTAATAATCTGCTCTCCACCACACGGTTATGTAAGTTTTCAGTCCTGAGCCATCTCTCGTGTTTACGACACGGGATAAAAAAGATCAAGTTGGAAAAATCTCTCCCTGAGGCACAAGTGCCAGCCTTTGAAATCAAGGATTTGAAAATAGAACAGTCGCCACCTAATAATCCAAAAATCCCTCATTACCACATCTGCATTCTGCAAGAGCACGGAACACTTGATGAGTGGATTCATCCGCAGCGAGAAGGACGTGGATTCGATGATGTCAAAGCTCAAATATAGACAGTAGATTCTTAACAAGTTAAACGACCACCAGCTACTGTGACACTGCAGACGTGCACTTTTTGAAATGCACTTTCTTTCCAGGAGTTAAACCCGAAAATATCACTCTTACACATTATCTGTCAGTTATATGAAATATGCAAAAAACTGGTGGACACAGCCTGAAAATCTGACGTGTGAAAGGTGTAAGTGTTCAAACGCTTTGTCTGAATCACACCGACACCTTCAGCCCCACGAAGTCTGTGAACTTACCACCTGCCTCACACCGACACCTCACAGTGTGTGTGTGTGTGTGTGTGTGTGTGTGAGTGTGTGTGTGTGTGTGTGTGTGTGTGTGTGTGTGTGTGTGTGTGTGTGTGTGTGTGTGTGTGTGTGTGTGTGGGTAGAAGTGAGATAGATGAAGTTGTCCAAAGGCCGTAATTCTGACCTCTTTCCTCCTGTCAGGCTCCTGACAACTTAATAAAAACAACCTGTCAATGCTCACGCACCCGCCCACAAATAAGAAGACACACGGGTCACAGAGAGGTCCTCGTCTTCTTGTTGTGTCTGACTGTCTGTGTGTCACTGTCTGTCTGTCAGACGCTGATCTTACCACACACACATAGTCACACACACACCTTCACACACTCATTCTCAAGCTCTCAATGTGTCGGGGGACCCATCCTTCGGAGGCTCCATTTGAAGACACAGCAGACAGTGTCCCAGGTGTCCAATGCGTCCTTCCACCACAGAGCAACAGAGGCTCTTGTCAGGTGGATCCAGGTCCAACCTATCCCATGATTCATTTAGCTTCAGTGAAAAACTGTTTTTCTAAGGGGTAATGTCGGCGTTAATCAAGGTGAAAACGCTGGAAGAATTAATTGTTTAATTGACGTTACTCAACTGAATGGTGCAAATTTTAAATATCACATATTTTCGTCATTTTTAATCAAGCTAAGAACTTTCTCGCCTGCTGCTCTGTTGCTAAGCGACGGCTATAACGATGGGACAAGCTGGTGACGCATTAAAAAGACGGGACTGTTTTGGTTCAGTAGACATGAAGGAAGCAGCCCCTGAATTGAGACACATCTATTGTGTGTGTGTGTTTTATCTTTGATCAGAGCAGGCGAAAGCGTTAGAAAACCCACCTTCCTCTCTGGCTCTCTCTCTGCAGGACATCCCACTCTACCTGTCCGGTAATAGAGAGCAGGCGGGAGGCGCGGGGTTGGTTTAGCCAGAGGCGCTAATAGAAACCAGGAGATTGGATGGAGCCCTGTGATCCACGTTACATTATAGAACAGCGTCACACAGCACTGGAAACTTTTAGATAAACTGCACAGTCTCTTTTCCCTGTGATCTGAGCTGTGCTGCAGCACACTGTCACATCGCATTGCAAATCATTAGTCAGGCTCCGAGCCCTCCGGAGGTCTTAGAGGACAAAGTGCTTTGAAACTGGGAACTTTTAGGGCGCTGGAAAGAGTTATAGTAGATGAAGTGATAAGAGCCACAGTTCAGCTCTCAGTTTGACCCGGGCTTGTGTTTGTGATTCCTTTTGTAATTCTGGCTGCCACTGCTCCTGGATGAGGCTGCGTGTGGCAGCCGGCTGCCGGCAGCAAACTGGAACAGAGAACTCCTCCAATGCTCCTGGAAAGAGTTTCCTACTGCGGCTGCAGACGAGTCTTGCCAAGAAAAGTTTCCACAAACTTTAGCAGACTTCAGCGAGGGGAAGAACAAAGTGCATTTTTTGGGGGGAAACAAAACTCCTGCAAAGTGGATGCATGCACAGACACTTGTCTGCTGCTCCTCTTGTCGGCTCGAACGATGCAGATAAAGGAGTAGATCAAAAAAGAGCTGTTCCCTCATTCTGCAGCCTGGTGGGAGAACTTGTGAAAGTAAACTGTGTTTCACCTGCTGAAGAAATCTAGTTCGATAAAATATAAATCATCCAACCATTTGAATCCAATTTTTGTGGGAATGAAGAACTAAAGATGGAGGAGTATAAGAAAGGCAGAAGTATCGCTTATGTCACCATCTGATAATAAGCATTTTGTTGACGATATCAACTCAGCAATAAGTGATAAAGTCTCCATTTATACGAACTGGCTTATTCCAGCTACACTGAGTGATTCTGCAGATTCTCTCACACTCCTCTGATCTCATTTGAACTGCTTCACTGTCCAAACCTTGCAGCTGCTCTCCTCCTCTCCTCTCATCCATCTTTCCCTTCATTCCCTTTCAGCCCTCAATTCACCTCCTCATCACCACCTCCTCTCTCCCACCTCCTGCACCAACTTAATTCCTCAGTCCTCCTCCACCTCCTTTCCCTTACTCCTGTGGATACTTGTCTTTGCCTGATTGTGATTTTGTCTTTCTAGCTTTGTGAGGCCATTTTTTAGTTATGACTGTTAATATAGTTTTTTTTATTCCTTTTATTTAATGTATATTTAACCAGGAAGGTCCCATTGAGATACAGCGTGTCTTCTGCCAGGGAGTCCTGGTCAAGATGGGCAGCATTGAAAAGGCAGCTTTCCTAGTCTTATCTAACACTCAAAGGACTTTACAGTCCAAGTTGCATTCATACATTTATGCAGTCCATCTATATTCCATCACTCACCATCCATACATATGGAATGCAGACTGTACCTGTAGGTGCCTGGGGATTGAACCTCTGACCTTCTAGGTTGGTGGAAGCCCGACAAATTCAAAACCGCCACCAATATGTTTGAGTGGGTGTGTAAACTAATAAATAAACCAAAGCCGGCTTTGCTATAAACAGGTTATGTGAATAATTCCCACACCTTGTTATAAATTCACCTTGCAGCATCTATTAATATCTGTCACTGTTTTAAACAATTTAATCTAAATGGGTCCAAGTTTATTTCTTATAGCAGAAATATGTATAGTTATATTTTTGTTTGCGAACGTAGAAGACAACAGAATAATCTATATGACAAAAGGGCCTTTAGTAATTAACTGGATGAATCTTAGTATTAGTAATAGTCTGTGTTCCTCAGTTGCAGTACAAACGTTTTTGTTTCCTCTCCCACGTTTTGTTCAGTTCTTCAAGGAAATACCATTCAACATTCACTTTAAATTGACTGATTGAATGAGTTTGATTTGTGCATTTATGTGCAACTTCATAGATTTGTAAAAAAAAGTTTCCCTTATTGGATTTCCGATGTTAGAGCCGGTGTTGATGCATCGCTCCTGTGTGCTGTACATTCTGCTTCTGCAAACACAAATGATCTCACAGCTGATTGAACTGCACTTGGTCCCAGTTTAATATGCACTAAATTAAACTGTTTTGCATCGGACTCATAAGCATTATAGGTTTCCCAGCCACAGATGTCTCGCCTCTAATTGCACCACAAATAAAGCAGCATGTTTTTATTTGGCTCCTAAACTTATAGCAAGTAGATTTCTCTCATTAGAAAAACATACTGCACTTCTGAACATTGTTCCAGCTTCGATTCTCACATTTAATATGCAATCAATTTGTGAGATCTTCCTCATCCTGTCACATTTATTTGTTCATCAATAAATCTGAGAAAAATGTGCATGTTTCAAACCTAGAAACAAGGATTTAAAATGTTCTGAACTGAAACTTTTTGTTGTTGTCTTGAATCGGCTTTTATTCAGGTGCCTCCTACACACCTGCTCCTCAGAGGAGCCGAGGCCTTTTCATTTTCATTTTTCCTCACACGTCTGTCTCTGTCTCTCAGGTGTTCTCCCAGTCACTGTGAACATGGAGGCAGATGCACTCAGTCCTGGAGCAGCTTCCACTGCAACTGCTCAACCAGCGGCTACAGAGGAGCCACCTGCCACAGCTGTAAGCAACTAGAGTCACAGAAACATCTGGATGCTTTTATAACGCTGATATAGACGGAGCAAAATAGAAGCTGCTTCTGTGTTGAAGTGGTCAAGGGTTTTTAATAGTAGGTAGATAGTGAAGGCAAAACAATGAGCTGAAAGATATATCCTCCATTTATCGAAGAGAAGCTATAGTAAGGTGATGGTGAATTTTGTCTTGCCCATGGACACTTTTCCTGCAGAGTAGAGGAGACCGGCTTCAAACCGCCGATCTCCTGGACTAACACATCTTCTCAAAAAGCCTGAAATGAAAAAAAAATTACATTTGCTGAACCACTGTTTCCGGACACAACTCAGTTTTATCTTAAACTTTAACGACACATCAGATATTTTCCTTCAAGCTGCAAATTCAAGTTTAACACATCTTAAAAACAAACTTATCTTTGGAAAGACGGTTATGAACTCAAAGTTACACACGACCTGCTGGCAGGTGGAGACTTGTGGAGGAGTTTGCAGCACTTTTAAAAACCACTGCTTCTTAATGAAAAAGAACCTGGCTGCTATAAGACATGAGGCAGAAAGAAAGTGTCACCCTCTCCTCTGAGAGGGAGCTGAGGAGAGAACAAAGGGGGGGCATCCTGCTGCGGATGAAAGCTGTAATTTCCTCCCACTTCTCACTTCAAACAGCTCACATCAACCGCGGTGTCAGAGGGAAACTCTGCCAGCATCTGTCTCCACTTGTTTAGTATTTTGATTGTAGAAGTTTGAGGCTTTTCTTCAGGTTCATGAGAAGAATCGCAAACAGAAGCAATTAAGATTCGATACAAACGCATCAGTGCTGCAGAGAGTCGTCCATTTTACTGGGTTTCTCATGAAGAACTCTGGGCTTCAGAGAGAGTGAGTTCCTGGGTCGACCGTTACGTGTGTGGGTGTGTGTGTGTGTGTGTGTGTGCGTGTGAGTGTGTGTGTGTGTATTCTACACAGAGGGTTTACACAAATAGCTTGCACCTATTTTAGTTCCACAGTCATCTCATTAGTTTATGACTGTAAGTTTCTGATCTATGCCTGTTTTATTTATTTGCCTCTTGACACTCTTTCATTGTTTCTATGATATTTTTCTTCATTTATTTTGATTAATAATGTATTTTCCTTTGGGGAATTTCACAGTATACAAACACGCTTTAGAGACGAGCAGCGATCATTTGGGTCGAGTGTTTTGTTTTTATTTATTATTTCAGGGCAGCATTCATTGCATTAAAAAATTTATCTTTTAGTCGTTAAAAAATGCATCGTGCCTCTGAACATAACATAGGCAGTTATTCTGTAAAAGAAAACTGTTTAGTTTTATGTGGACATTATTTAAGACAGTGACTGATGGAAAATGTTTAAATACTGCGTAAATTCTCAAATGATAGCCCAACAAAATCTTCTCATTAGTTTGGAAAAGGATTTATATTTTGACTCCAGTTCTATGAAATCTTTTCTGAAAATTAAATCAAATCATTAAAATTAAAATCATTTGAAATCAACTTTGTGACAAAGCTGTTGATTTGGTAGAAAGTTATTAAGTTAGTTTTGATATTCTTTCATTGTGTTTCCTTTCCCAGCGACTTATGAGCAGTCGTGTGAGGCGTACAAACACAGAGGCAACACATCGGGACATTATAACATAGACGTTGACGGCAGTGGACCAATCAAACCCCAGCTCGTCTACTGTAACATGACAGGTAGCACAAACACACACACACACACACACACACACACACACACACACACACACACACACACACACACACACACACACACACACACACACACACACACACACACACAGTACATATCTCAGTTCAACCCAATAAAACCAGCTTCTCTGAATTCAATGTATCTCCGTCCATGTCTGCATCTTCCTCGTCTCCCCACCAGAGGACATGGCGTGGATGGTGATCCAGCACAACAACACTGAGCTGAGCCGAGTTCACTTGTCTCCCGAGCAAAACCAATATTCAGCGCATTTCGATTACTACGATTCTGAGGAGGAGCAGCTACTCGCCATCATCGGCCAATCGGAGCACTGCGAGCAGGAGCTGTCGTACCACTGCAGGAAGTCCCGCCTCCTCAACACACCAGGTAAAGCCCAGATATGAAAACCACCTGTAGAGGGCACTGCTGCTGCTGAGTAAAAGTTACATAGTGTTGCTTCAAGTTGCTGAGATGATTGTGCCTGAGTCACATATTCAGGTCAAGCACTCTCGTGTTTATTTACTGAAGGTGGAGGAGAGTTTGTGGTTAAAAGTAAAAGGGCATCAGAGATAAGGTTCAGTTCAGGATCTATATCTGGGAGAGGAGTTGGGTGAACTTCTGATTTAGTTTGTTTTGAAAGTAACTTCAACTTCAGTACCTTTTTCTATTATGCGTTTTCTCTTCGCCTCATCCTTCTGCAGCGGCTGAAACTTTCTCTCAGCTTCTAATAACTTAACTGCTCAAAATGGGAAATTACAAGTTGCATTTTTTTTACGACTTTGCTCTTTTGATCCTCCTCTTTCTCGGTAACACAGAATCTTAATTTGAACATGTTCCTTTCTTCTTTCTACCGGAAAATAAGGCTCTTAGGTTTCAAAGAATGTCACCTGCCAGCACTTTGTGCCTCTACTTATCAGGATCCTTTTGAGAGAGAGAGGTCTAGAGAGAGCCGCTGCCCATTATCTGTCCTGTTCTATCAGGGAAACAGCAGCGATACATGATCAAGGCCGGGCAGCGAGGCTGTGAGGAGCCGCTGAAGGGCTGGCACAGAGCAAGGCGGGTTTGTGTTCAAATCCAACGGAGCTTTTTCAGATGGATAGAAGGAGGAAGAAGAAGAGGATCGTTCCATATATCTTCTTTTACATGTCAGCCAAGCATGGACTCAAACAAACACATCCACAAATGTGTGAAATGAAATGAAAATAAATGAGTGACGCTTTTAGAGACATTCAGTCATCAGTCACTGTTTCCTCACAGGATTTATTGTCTTACCTCTGTTGTATCATTCATGTGGAATGATTAATATGTTTGTGTGTCTCTGTGTGTGTGTTTGTGTGTGTGTCTTTCAGAGGGGGCTCCGTTCAGCTGGTGGGTGGGGGGTCCGGGTCCAGGTCAGATCCAGACGTACTGGGCTGGAGCTCAGCCGGGCAGTCGTCAGTGTGCCTGTGGTCTGCAGGACGCCTGCCTGGATTCACATCACTACTGCAACTGTGACGCTGACTACGACCAGTGGTACGTTACTTCATGTCTAGATAGTTTTGGGCCCAGATTCGGCAACATACTGCGGGAAATGATGGCACATGGGCGGCCCACACCTGTTTTACAGATCTGGGCCACAAGTTGGCCAAATCAATGCACGGCAACCAAAGAAGCCAAAGAATTAGTTTTGTGCTACATGGGCCGTATTCACAATTTACCACATGGGCCACTTCAGGTTCACATCCAGATTACACCTTGCTGCATGTTTGCCAAATGAGACCGACCCTTTGTTTTGGGATATTTGATCCATATTTGCTATTTTACAAGTGACCACTTTGGGATAAGATTCATTTTGTCCAGAAGACCAGAAGAATCGCCGCATCAAGGTCAAGAGCAGTTAATTGGTTGCACCAGTTTTAAAAGATGAATATTGTGTCTTGGAGCAGATATTAAACTAAAGGTAGCATGTTCTTTCAGAGGCTGTAATCATGAGTCATCAAAACCATTCAGCGTTTTTCCCGTCACATCCCGGTTTACCGGACTGAAAGGAGCCACAGGACGTCCACCACAAATCCCCAAATATTTACAGATCCTTCTCTCCGCGTGTTTTATCCTCTCCTGTATTCAAATCCTTTCATCCTCGCTGTGAGCAAATCTCTATCTAGGTCGCCTTCCCCAATCCTGTGACCAATTATACCGCTAGAGCCATTTCTCCCGTACTGTAACCAATCCTGCATCGCCAAAGGTCTCTCTCTCTATTATCTGCCTCCCTCAATCTGACTCTATTTTTACAGACGTCGTTCTCACAGATTCACGGCGGCTTTCTGCGCCGACAGTCCCAGATTTATTTCTTGTTAAAGAATTTGCAGAAACAAAAAGCTGCTGGGAGGTGGAACGCCGCGGCGCCGAGCGTGTTTGTGCAGATCAGTCGTTCAGCCGACGTTCCTTCAGAGCAGCGGTTCCACAAAACACCCAGACACGACGAGTCGAGCCCAGACTCTTCGTTTGAACACTGTGTTGTTTGGGTTCAGCTGAGGGCTCGAGTGTTTCACCCGCTCTGTGTGTGTGATGACTCAGCTCGCTGGAGTCGATGCCCTCTTCTTCACCTCTGTCTTCGTCTTCACCTTATTTTATAGCTTCCTCTCCCCTCCGTCCTTTTCTAATCAACCACTTCTTCTTTTCCTCCACCTTGACTTCCTCCACATCCTTCGTCATCACCTAATCCCTCAACACCTAATCTCTCTTGTTCTCTTCTCCTCTTCTTCTTGTCTTAATCAATCTCCCTCTTCCTCCTCTTCTTTTTCCTCTCATCATCCCACTTTCTCTCCTTTTTCCCCTTTTTCTTTCTTCTTCACCTCTTTCTCTTTCATGTCATTCTCCTTTTCCTCCTCTTTCCTCTTCTCGCCATCTTTGCTCATCAACTCCCTTCCTTACTCTTGACTTTTACCACTTCTTTCTTCCTCCTACTGTTTGTCTCTTCTCTTTGATCTCCTCCTTCTTCGTCACCTAATTTGTTTCCCCTCCTCCTCCTCCTCCTCCTCCTCCTCCTCCTCTACTTCCAGGGCCAACGACTCCGGCCTCCTCACCCATAAGGAGTCTCTTCCGGTGAGGTCTCTGGTGCTGGGTGACGTCCAGCGTCCTGGGTCGGAGGCCGCCTACAGGGTGGGGCCGCTCCGTTGTCATGGAGACAGTGAGTCCATTTCAGAAATATCTTCAACCTTTTAGCAGTATGGGAAAAGTTTTATGTTATTTTTAATTGGAGGACAGTAAAAGTATATTGTATAGCCGACTTTTCAATAATTAAATGTTAAAAACACTCTATATAAGCAATTAGTCCTCTGTTAATGTCTCTGTGATCTGTAAATGAGAAGTAATTAAGGATTTAATAGAGATATTAAAAACCAAGCAGAAATACGTCCAAACAAAGACGCAGTTTAATGGGAAAATATATTTGCTAATTAGGAAATCAATAGTGGAAGTATGACTTCATTTATGCTCTTTAACAACAACGTACGATGAGAAGTTTTATAATGAACTCATCTCAGTGATAATTGCCTCTGATTTCATTCTTCTGTTAAATGAGCAAATAAAAACATTATAAATATATAAAATTCTCCCAAAGTAAATCAACATAAATGAGACGACGCAGCTGGAGCCTTTGTTCTTTTCTAATTAACTGAACAGTTGCTTCATTTGTTTACGACATGATTTTCATTATCCAGCCATCACAACGAGCTGTGTTTTAATAAGCTTTGTTCCGAAAGTGATATATCACACAACACAAAACAAAGAGGGACATAAGTGATTTGGTTTTCTTCTTGTTTGTCTGGCAGGGAACTTCTGGAACGCTGCGTTCTTCGATAAGGAGACGTCCTACCTGCACTTCCCCACCTTCCACGGCGAGCTGAACGCAGACATCTCCTTCCTGTTTAAAACCACGTCCTCCTCTGGCGTCTTCCTGGAGAACCTGGGCATCAAAGACTTCATCCGCATCGAACTCAGCTGTGAGTGTGAACATAGGATTACTCTCATTACCAGGTTTCCTGATTTGTTCGACCCTCTAGGGAACCTTTAACCTTCTGGGGTTGAAGGACACCTCTGATTTTTTAAATCAATTTTTCCTGAGCTTTCCTTTAATATCTGAGCGATAATACAGCCCACAGACGTGGTTCGGACATTGCAGGAATCCTGTTGTTTGTGTCAGGGCGGATGATTATTGGGTCGGTCAAATATTAGCCTCTGAGCCCTTTGGCTATCGTCTGATGATGAATTCACCTCTGGGGGCAACAGACAATAATTTGTAGACAGTGGATATCGAGGCCAGGACTCTGTCTTCTGTTCACCGTCCACTGTTCCCAGTCTGACGAGTTTCTTCTCTCCCGAGTCAGAGGTTTCTCCACAGGAGCTGAGAACATGTAGGTTCAGCACTGTTTTCTTCCCAACCTCAATCTCTTTTATCAAAACCAGTCTTTCCCTGACTCGAACCAACTCTGTTCTTGTACTGTGTCATATCAGGAATCTTTTCAAAGGCTTGAATCAGTAACGTCACCTGAAATTATGTATTGAATTTTGAGGAGCATTTAAGTAGTGGGTGATGTTTCAAGATCTTTTGGTGTCGATGAAGCAGGAAGTCCAGAGTTAAAGATGTTCGATTACTGGCCGCACTCTTTAACAGATGATTTGTGTGGACTAAGGTGCATTGTCTTTCTAATGTCTGCCTTTCCCCCTAACACAGAGACACGGTTAGACATTAGGATGAAAGGTGTCCCTCCTAGTTGGTGTCTCTTATCTCTGCTGGTGTTGTGACAGCTGGTGTTGAGGTGACTCCGTATCGTTAAAAGTGCCGTCGACTCGACTGGAGCGAGGCCGGAGAGCAGCTGCTTTATTAACTTATTCCTCTGGGTCTTTCTCTCTGAGAGAACCAGGGCGGTGCAGCTTTTCCCTCCACTGTCCGTGAGGGATTGTGTTTTCTTCTTCACATACACATGTCTTTGACTCTGATCTCTAAAGATGGAGCGCGGGCACAGTGTGGTGAAGGATGAACAGACGCTATGTGGCCTCCAGCCCACCTCTCTTTATTACAGGTTAGGTTTTTTACCAGTGTAATCGCTTTGAAGGTTAATGACTAAAAGCCTAGATTAGGTTTAGAGTTTTTCTCCATCTGGGGCATTTAACAGCATTTAGCAGCCCTATGTCTGCATGTGCACTTAAAAAGCCTTTACAATCTGTCAGATGCAGAGACACAGCAGCAGCCACTGCCGTGTGATCTTATGGGGAAACTGCGACGTCCACGAAATATCTACTAAAAGTGTTCAGTGTTTTATATGCAAACATTATTACACATTCACTATTTGGCCACTAGAGAGAGAGTTAGACCTGAGGTGAACAGCAACTGGAATAAAAGTTGCTTGTGTGTCGATGATGTGAAAGAAGAATGTGCAGCTGGCACACTCACACACACACACACACACACACACACACACACACACACACACACACACACACACACACACACACACACACACACACACACACTCACACACACACACACACACACACACACACACACACATATGTTGCAGTCTTTCTCTCCTGCCCTGATCTGGTCTCTGAATGATCTCAGATCTCAGTCCATCTGTCTGTCCATCCTGCCAACAGCTGGGCGGGTGGGGGTCCGTCTCTTCACACTTCAGACAACACAAGATGATGATGATGATGAAAGGACACAATGGGTTTATTGAAATATGGCGTCAATCCGGGACCAAACTGAAGAAATGTTCCTTTTAAATCGAAAACAGTCGCGTTATTCCAAATCAAATATTGTTTAACGTTTACAAAATGACGTTATCATGTAATCACCCTGCATGGCTCGCAGAAATCAGTCTTCATACGTCTGTTGCCTCAAACTGGAATTCGCACACATCGATGGGAACAGATCAGAAAACATGACGGAGAGTAAACATGATTACATTAATGTTGTTTGTCTCCGTGTAGAGACGGAGCTGTTGCACCTGTTGGAAGTGACTCAGCAGATTTACATTGTCTCGCTCGTCAGAGGACACAATTATCTCAAAGTGTCAGGTCAGGTTTGTTATTCAGTCAGTTGGAATTCAACAGGAACAAGCCACTCTCTCTCTGCTGGTGTGACAGTGACACGCAGTCAACCAAACCGCCGCACAGCCCGAGGCTAACCATCCCTTTTGTGTCCCCCCCACCCCCCCTTTATCTCATTATCTCCATCCTCTGCCTCCCCAGCCTCCTCCGAGGTCGTCTTCTCCTTCGACGTTGGCAACGGTCCACTGGAGGTGCGCGTGGAGACGAGCGTCCCGCTGCACGACGACCGGTGGCACAGCGTGCGAGCCGAGCGGAACGTGAAGGAGGCGTGGCTTCGGGTCGACGGGTTCCCGGCCGCCACGCAGGAGGCTCCCGCCGACGGGCACATCCATCTGCAGCTGAACAGCCAGTTATTCATAGGTGAGGGGCAGGAGTGTGAAATTGTGTGTGTTTCCAAGTGTCTCGGAATGTAGAGCAGTCAGGGCTGGTTTAAGGTTATGGTGGAAATAAAGATTCATGGAGCTGTAAAGAGAGTAATGATGGAGGATGCATCTCCACTTGAAACCGACATGTCCCGGATACAGGTTAATGATCCCATTAACCCATCAACTAACATGGAGTACATCCTCCTATCGACATCAATTCAAATTCACTCACTTCACGCCATCTTTTTCCTAGATTCTCATAATTCTGTTTACCTGCTTATAGCCTCATCCGTCAAACTGTATTTGAGCAGATTGAAAGTCCGACTTTTGTTATGAGGCTTTATCCTTTTGCAAATATTACGAACGTCTGTTCATTTACAAAAAACACACATTTCTGAAGAGGAAAAACAGACGTCGACCAACAGTGGTAGTTGGGAGATGGAGGTGGGCATTGATTGGCCGGTCTTGTTAAGCTAATAATCCTACCTGGACGGCTTTAAGGAAGTGTTCTCCTTATATGGGCAGGACTGTCCTGGATGGTATTTGCCGGCGATGCAGAGGGATTTAAATGTTCACATAAAAATATGATGGGATTTTGAAATAGACCGCAGTGAGGGGGGGTTGTTTGTGTTTGCAAAAAAATTGATTTATACCAAAACCATATGCACGTGGATTCCTCTGAACTTGTTTTTAGGGAATGAGGAGTCATAGGCTCCAGAAAATCTGTTAATTAACCATAATATTGCCTCAGGTTAAATTTTATGACACGATTCTGGTTCATATTAATTTATAGCTATTGGAAGGCATTGATTTTGCATGCACGCTGTGACACACATCCCAGTACAAGCTAATAATACCAGAGAAATTATTTAATTCACTGCACCTCTAAAAGGCTCCTGGCAACTTTCAACCTGGACTTTATTCTTGTGTGTTACTCGATGAGTTCATTGACTTTGTGAATCAATCAATGCAACAACTTTTCTGTGGGTCTCTTGTACGTTTGCTTTAATGAGTGGATTTCTAAGTTTTAAAAAAAGGTCGACGTGAATGTCCACCACATTTTGCAAATGTTTGTTTTCCTCACTTGGAGGAATCAGTGTCGGAACATCAGTCTAATGATCTGGTGTCACTACACCCCCGCTCATAATGTGTTGTGAGTGTTTGATAGCTGTTTCTGCATTAGCACACTAGAGTCTCACAGAGGTTTGTGGTTTTGTTGTATGATGAGCTGCTGTTTTCCAGACTCAAGCTGTGAGAGTAATACCCGGCCTCTTCCAGTCTGCCACAACAAATACAATAACAACTGCCATGCGTGGATACAGAATACGATGTTGAGCTTGTCGCCTAATAAGAAATGTATTTTTTAGAGTCCGAACCCTGTGAGCAGGTGTGAGGTTGGTGTGATAGAGGGTTAGATGTCAGGTGAGTGGAGGGAGAGATTCTCACTCTGGTCTGGATGAACATCAGACACCACTTGGTTAATCAGCCTCCACACACTTAGTCCTTCAGCAGCAGCAGAGTCCTGGGCTCGTTCTGCTGCAGTGGCAACGTGTGACTGACAAATCAGACTTTACTGCCAAGCAGACAAACAATTACAGATTTACAATCGTGCAGAGACACAATGGGATTTATTTAGAGGCAGGTAAATATGGTTTGATTAAGTGAGTTAATTTTTGTGCTTCTCTTCCTCCTTCAGTGTAAACTACATCATTTAGATCAGTAAAGTAGGTTTAGGATTAGACACGTTGATTTGGTTTGATTACCACACAGCTGAAACCTTTTCAAATTATTATTTAATCAGCTTTGTGACAAAAGCCTTGTCAACGGGACTCAAAGAGAGTGATCTGAAAAAAACTATAAAATACTTTATAAAAAGCCAAGAATATTAAGTTTGAGGCAAAAATCACAAAACAAAGGCAAAGTACAAAACACGATCAGAATCAAATCCGACAGGCAAAGAAAATAATGCAAGAAAATCTGACAATCTGGCAGAGATCAAGTGGAAACTAAATGGTACATGATGTTTATAGTATAAATACTGTGGAGCAGGAGTGTTTCAAAGAGTTTTGGGGGCCCCAGGGGAAGAGGGACCCCAACCCCCATAGAAACACATCATTCCAATCTTAAAACGCTTCTTTTCTTAATATTTAATATTAAAATTATAAACAAAGACCATCGTGTGAAAACAGATAAATAGTTGTAAAGTTGAAGAGCAAACCTCCACCACCATCTGTGGCACATCACACACACATTTAGACATTTTAGTCGTCAACCAAACATCTGAAATAATAAAGCTTTTAGTAGATAGTGTCATGGGGCCTTATTTGGGATTCTCTGACCATCGTGAAGTTGCAGTCTTCTGTTTATAGCTTAGCGCAGAATTTAAGCAGGATCTCACAAAGAAAACTTTACCAACCGTTACTCCTCACCATTGTTTCTCTGTGTCAGTCACATCTGGCTTCAGTGACTGTGAACAGAACCTATGAGTGAACGTTCTTTCTTCTTGTTGACAGGCGGCACCGCGTCCAGACAGAAAGGTTTCCGCGGCTGCATCCGCTCCCTGCAGCTGAACGGGGTCACCCTGGACCTGGAGGAGCGGGCGAGGATCACCCCGGGGGTCCGGCCCGGCTGCCCGGGGCACTGCAGCAGCTACGGCTCGCTCTGCCACAACCGGGGTCGCTGTGTGGAGAAAACCAACGGCTTCTCTTGTGACTGTCGTCCGTCCGCCTTCACTGGAGCCTTCTGTCATAAAGGTGCTGCGGCCTCTTCTGCTTCGTAATGCATTTCACTGTCTGTCGGTTCCGTCCAGGGTTTCTCCAAATTAAGAAGAGGAGGATTCTTTGAGAGTCTGATATGCCAGTCCCAGGCAGCGGTGCATTAGTCAGACTCTCTCAGGGGGACAACTAACCACACACCCACTGTAATGGTGCAGGATCGCTGCTTCCAGACTAGCCCTGAACTATAGATATTCTCCTGAATATTCTAGAGGGGCTGTATGTGAGAACCCACATGTCTGGGTCTTTCAGCCAGGACAATCTCCACAACTTGTCCTGCTTGCTCCCTACTAACATGTCAATGTCTGAGGGAAGCAATATGAGAATACAGTTATTTAATTTCTCGAAAATTCCCAGCGTTTAGAACCTTTATAATAAATGTATGAGTAGAACTTTATTTTCCAACACGGCTCACCAGTGCAGCATAAAATCAGACAAACATATGGAAGGATTTAAAATTTAAATAGCAGCTCAATTTTTGTGGGTTGAAGCCAGTCTCCAGGTGCGGAATACTAAAACAATTTAGCTGAATTATAACATCAGGTCCGGCCTCCTGCTCGCTCTACCCGGACTCTGAATGTACCAGACCTGTTCCTGTTGTTGTTCCTCATAGGTGAAAGCCAAACTAGAGAAAATTTCAGAGTCAGAAACCTTCATTCAGAACGAGAGTTTGTAAAAGGAGCATCTGGAGCTGCTGCCACGTACAAAGTGAAGTTTTTCCAAAGTGTCCGTTTGTCTCGTAGAACCGTTTCAAAGTGGATAAGTCATCTTGTACAAGCACGATATGAAAAGTGCAGCTGGAGAGAGGAAAGCACTCTGTCCTTTCTTACTTTGTAAACACAAATCTGGTGAGCTTCTGGAGCGTTTTAGAAAACTCCAGGCGGTTAGCGAGAGGTTCCAGGACATGAAAAGAGAATAAAAAGCAGCTGGACATTTGGTTCACTGTTTAATGTGGAACCAGCTGCTGTGTCTGACATCCTCCGACGCAAAATCGATGAGCTGCAGAGCAACAACAAGCTCAGAGCAACAACCTCCCTCTGCTCCACTTCTCTGTGTCCTGAAGATGTTCCCACTCTGAGGAGACAGGCACTCGACTTTTCATCAGTTCAGGACGTTTCCTTCTTCCATGTTTCTTTTTTTGGGGGGTTGTTTTTTGGCAACATGCTGAGTGAACTACTGTCGTGCACGAACAGTCCCAGAGGATCCACAGTCTCAGAAACACTCTACCAGTCACGCCACAAACTCACTGACTTCCCGTCTCTCTGCACTCGCTGCACACGACACCACATTTTGTTTCATACGAGCATTAACTGAAGCTCCAGGTCTGTATCTGTCTGATGAAGCATGACTGGCTAATCAAATTACTGCATGTGTTCCTAATAAATCGCTTTTAGTGATAGTACGACGAGTTTTAAACAAACCACTCAGACAAGACGAGAGAATTACTTTCATGTAGATCCACCAGATTAAACTCATCTCTTTTGTTCTCCAGTCTAAAGACTTCACAGAGTTTAAGGGACTTATTGAGACTGTGAATATAATTTGATTGATACATTTGATTGATGCCATGACACAGCAGATAAAAAGAAAGTGAAATATAATCGTCATAGCTGTTTCCCAGTCGTCCTCTGTCTCATAAAAAAATGATTTGTACACAACTAATCAGCAGAAACAAATTGAAAAGAAATGTAATATCACCCCTGTTTTCTCTCACTCTGTCAAATCGCAAAAAATGATGCATATCTGATATCTATCAATGCAATTTGGTGCAGTTTGATTGTATTTAAGGAGACACATTACAGAGAGACGTTCTTGATCCCTAATCGTATCTAAAGCAGAGTTGTTGCCTGAACTCACAGGATTGAAGATTCAAACCAAATGATTCCATTTGCTCTTTCCTGACTGAATGTCAAACTTTCCACCTTCCAGAGGTTTCTGCAAGCTTCACGTCCTCGATGTCCCTCGCCTACGTCCTCAAGGAGACGTACGAGCTGAGCAGCAGCAGCAGTGCTCCATCTCCGTCTCCGTCCATTTCCTTTGACGTGACGCTGAGAGGAGAGAACATCTCTCTGAGCTTCAGGACCTTACAGAGTCCGGCTCTGCTGCTCTACGTCCACTCCTCCCACAAAGAATACCTGGCGCTGCTGATCAACGAACACGGTGAGAACACACCAGTAGATTTCATTCTGCAGCTCTTGTTCGTATCTTATCGTCCCTGCAATAACTTCTCCTCATCTGCCCTCTCCTCGTCCCTCTGGAATCAGTGTGTCCTGCTCAGTCGACTGCTTCCTCCGGTTGTTAGGCCCAGTGCAGCTGCAAGGAAAACATTTGTCTCACTCGTTGTTAAGTGATAATTCTTTTCAGCATATTCCCGCCGTGTTCTTGCCATTGTGACTATTAATTGTGTTCACGTTTGAATCACTGGTTTCACTGTCGAGCTTCTCATAGCTCCAGGTGGCAGGGAGCGACTCCAGCACTCTGTGGTTGCATGACAGGATTAGCAGTTATCCAGTGTGTGCAACTTGTAAATATACTGTAGCTGAATAACGGGTTATTTATAACGAGAGTTGAGGGAGATTTCATTTGTAGTTTTTACCAAAAATCTGTCATCATGAAGGCACAACTACCAACTTGCTTGTTCTGTGTTGATGCTCAGGAATCTCACTGTCATTTCTTACTGTCTGCAGAGCTTTTGATAAACAGACAACAAACTTTGTGTTTATCCTATCTGGTTTAATGAAGCTGTTGTGCAACCTTTTATCAACCGAATACAGTTTTTTTTATAGTCATTCCAGGACCGCGATTTTTCATAAGTCTGTTGAAAAATCCAAACAATCCCCAGACTCACAACTTCTCCAAATAAAGCCTGATTAGATGGAACAGTTCTCGTGATATGCATTGATCCAGAGACGGAGATTTTCATGGAATGAGTTCAGGGTAAAATCTTGAATTTAGAAAGTAACTGTTTTAATGACGGATGAGAAGCTTAGGGACGGCAGGTTTTGAGTAACCGATAAATTCATCATGAGGTATCTGCTCTCTCGCTGAAGTATCTAATTAAATCCCAGAGAGAGGTTCCACTCGGTCGCCTCAACAAGGCTTTTCTCATGTTTCTCTCTTTTTGCTGCTGCAGTAACAAAAGCCTCAGCTGCTGCACAGACTCATTTCAGTACCTCAGTACCTCTGCTTTTATCTTCATCCAGATCGGCTCTTTTCATAGAAATAAAGTGTGTTATTAATTACAAAAGGTATTAATTATTTTCTTATCTTATCTTATATCAAGTGTAAAATCTGCAGATTCAAGTTATCTCATCTGTGGCATTTATGAAGTTTAACACAGTTTTAATCATAGAGATAAAATATACTTCCAAGCGATGTTAAATGGTTTTTAGCTTTTTAATTTGGCAGCTGGTATTTTGGTAACGCTCACATATCTGCATGAAATGTTATTTGTTCTGTGAAGAAGTGAATTAACGTCTTGAAAGAATGTGTCAAATGGATTCTCTGCGATTAGATCGAATCGATATTCAGCTTGTTTTCGTGGAAAATAGGAATGCAGGACTTTTGTGGTGGCTGTGTTTCCGCTGTGGGCTTTTTGTAGTTGTGTTGTGACTTTTACATTCCTGTTGTGTTAATGCATTTGTGAGAAGTCTCAGTCACTGGAGTTTACAGCATTTGACATTTACAAGTTATTTTTAAAAGATATTATAAATGTGAAGGAAACGTAAATGCATTCATGGGCTCTGTGTGTGTAAAAAAAATTAGTCCACAGGGACAAATAAAGCTCGATTTACTCGACTTCACAGTATTATAACAGTGTAATAGATGTTAAATAATAGAACATTTTGAAATGAAGCCCTTGACTTTGTGCTTGTTGTGGTCTTGTGAAGATGAGCTGGAGCTGAGGTACAAGCTGCCCGGCAGCAGGGACGTGGAGGTGCTGGGCAGCAGAGTCGTGAACCTGGCTGACGGACGCCTGCACACAGTGACCATCAGGAGACTGGCAGACGCTGTGTCCGTGCAGGTGAACGCACACAACAGATGATTCACATTGTGTCACACAGATCAGCACAAGCAGGGACGTTTTCGGAAGCTATGACAAAAGAGTGGGAATAAATGTTTTAAAATCAGCTTTTTTAAGGTTATATTGTCAAATAAAGCCTCTGTTCACTTAAAACGAAATACTTGAGAATAAGAAAGGAATCTATTGGGACTTGATTCAAACCATAAATACAGAATTCAGTGATTGAATATAGAGCGTGACAAGTGGTCATAGGAAACACATTCAGGACCAGTTGTGATCGGATTTTTTACATCAGGTCAGATCCACAGCATCTCACAGGTTCATTGATTTTATTGATTTGAGGCTGAATCCTTTTTTAAATATGTGCATTGAAGACTAGATTCTGTTTAAATAAAGATCTCAACAGTTTGTCTCTGTCGTTCTTTGCTGTCTAAACCTTCTAACCTCCAACATTCACAGATATGAAATACACTCTTCTTTCAGATTGACCAGAACACCAGGGAGGACTTCAACTTGTCGTCTGACGTGGAATTCAACAGCATCAGGTCGCTCATTCTGGGCCGAGTCCA
Source organism: Limanda limanda (assembly GCF_963576545.1). Classification (NCBI taxonomy): domain Eukaryota; kingdom Metazoa; phylum Chordata; class Actinopteri; order Pleuronectiformes; family Pleuronectidae; genus Limanda; species Limanda limanda. Next base: position 6,007,736 of record NC_083644.1, on the reverse strand, counting down.
GGGTAAGAGAGGCTCTCAGCACTTAAAACTCATTTGAATCAGAGGATGGAGACGTTTAGCCTCATGTGACGAACCACACCTTCTGGAGCGTTTCTGCTGTTTAATGCTCATCATGTTGAGTGGACCGGGGGGGAGAGGTGCAGTCAGTGCAACAGCTGGGCTGCCTTTAAAAACAACTTCATATCCATATTCAGTTTTTCACAGAACTTTACAGTGTAGATGGGAAATAAGAACAACACCAGAAAAAAGACTTAAGGTGGAGACAACCACTTAAGTCGCAGTTATGAGGCATTTGGTGAATTTACAGCCGTGATTTGTTTCTTTCACTAACGCAGGAGTTCAGGCAGCGAAGTAAATGTCGGCGAACTTTTATCTGTGTTACGGAAGCGGTGAGTAATACAGTCTTTATATGAGTCTGTGTAGCTGAGCCCGGCTCCAGGCAGCTGTAATGGTAATAACTGGAGGAAAGCTCCTTCACTTTGTATGGTAATGAGGAGAGATTGAAAAGAACAAATTACTCAGAAGATTGAAGTCAGCACCCTGCGATTCGGCGTAACAACCAATGAGTCTCAGCCGCGGAGCGACGGGTCAAACTAAACCAGGAAGTCAGACGGTGCGGTTCAACCTCCGTCCTCGGGCGGCACACGATGCTTCACTCAGCTGAGGCGCACCGCTTCTTTTTAAACAGGGAGGAATAAGTGGAGACTGCGTTTTCCTATCTGGAGATTTTCTCAAATAACAGCCAAGTCCCAGTTCCCTTAAATTCTGAAGCAAAGCCATCATGTTCAATCAGACATCGTTCCACATCTATTAAAGATCAATATAAACTGTTGATTTCCTTCTGATTTCTTCCCTTCTCAGCTTCACTATTTTATAGTTACAGGTTTGTCGCTCTATTTGCAACCATACAACTTCCAAAACAATCCTATCCCCAATGAAACCACATTTAAACTCAGATTTTGTTTGGATCTGCACCACATTGCAAACCTTCATCGATATCAGGCCCTAAATGTGCTTTAGTCTTTATATCGGAACCCATGCTTTTGTGAAATCTGTGAAAATTTCACAATTAGCACCTTCATCATTCTTTCTTGTTCCATGTCCCAATCCTTCCATCATTCCATTTTTTTTTTTGTAATTCTGCTGACCAACAAACAAACAAACCAACAGACAGAGGTGAAAACCTAACCGAGGTTAATATCCTAGGCTGAGATTGGGTTCAGGTATTAAATGACTTTCTCCATTAAAAACTACTTGAAATTTGAGAAAGGAGCATGGATATGATGGTGATAAATCTCACTAGGTTACAGTTGCTGTATAATTGATCAGGCCTGACCCTGTTCTCACTGTAGATAACTAACGTGGAGGCTTTGATTTATCGTTCAGTATCAGATTTCACCAGCTGATACCCCCCCCCTCCCCACCCGCCTCTCTTGTGATGCTAGACACTTGCTTTAATTATATCTCCACAGTAACTGTAACTAAAAATTGTATTTGTACAACAGCAACCACCAACATACATCATCTCAAGGCTCTGGACCTGCTGCAGTAAGGTCAAGTTATTATAGAGAAACACAACAGTTCCCACAACGAGCTGCACTTTCGACTGTGCAGAGAAAAACTTTAAACAGGAGAGAAACATGGAAAAGAACCTGAGTCAGTGGGCGTCGGCTTCCAGCCTCTGTTGATTCCTTCCTTCAGTTTGTGATGTCGCATGAAGCAGCAGAGGACTTCAGATGGATGCACAGAGCTGGAGTCCATTCAGGGAACTGGATGCAACTCGCTGAGACTATTGTCATCTTCCATTTTCTTTTATTCACCGTTACACAAGTGTGATAAGTTCTTCCCTCCTGGTGAAGAAGAGAAAAACAACTCTGAGGTTCTACTTCCACTGAAATCAAGATGGTTGCATCTTTCTCACTTTCTGTCTCTTGCACTGCGTCAGTGGATTTTTTAAAAGTTGAGTTCTTCTGTGCACGAGAAGCGTTGGGCTGTAGTGCGACCGGGAGGAGACCATTTCTGTGTGTATTGATTTTGTCGTCTCTTCGCTGTATGTGTGTTTTCTCTGTTGCACTCGTCTCACTGCCTGCTGTGCAGCTGCTCCATGGTTTGGCCTTTTGGCTTCTGGATTCTTTACCGTTACTCTTGTCGTCAAGTTTTAAGCATGACAAATTCTAAATGTCTCCTTCTCTCCGCCGTGCACATGTGAGAAAGGGACATAAATGGCTGCTGGGGCTGTTTGCTCCGGTGAAGCCCCCCCGCTGCTCTTTTATTGATGACCCGGGTCGTGTTCACATGTGACCCGGACTTCCCCTCGGAGCCACAGGATCCAGGCGGTCGGATCCGTATCCGAACCGGAGAGGCTGCAAGAGAGTTGATATACTGTCACTCCCTGGCAGTCCTGTCATCCATCATCCTAACTAATGGACCAGGAGAGAATGGAGAGACTGAGGGAGGAGAGAGAGGGAGGAGAGGAGGGGGAGGGGGGGTGCAGAGAGGTGGATGTAAGGGGCAGCAGCTGGGAGGAGGTGGACAGTTTCTTCAGTTCTTAGAAACAAGCCCAGTGGTGTCAGGGTTTGACTGTTGTGGTGAAGTCACAGATGTTTTTTTAAGGAGGTTTCATCACAATGAAAGAAATTTTGCAACATTTAATTTTTAATTTTTATAATTCAATATGATCTCATGGGCAAAATTATTCCCAAACGGACCATTCTGCAAAACAAAGTACTTTGAGTAATTTGGGTTTTAATTTGCACCTTTACTTTACTTATAATTTACACCCTGTTATGTTTTTGAATTAATTAAATAAAATAATTAACTCTAACCACCGGTGACATGCATGACAGGTGAAGCACATTTGTTTTTCATTCAAATTAAAAACTCTCTGATTTATTATAAATGTGAAACGTGGAGCTAAAGAAAAATAAATAAAAAGCCACAGCTCTAACCTCTGTTCTGTTTGTGTCCCATCTCAATCTTGTAGGTTATTTACTCACACATGTCACGAGATGTTTAATTCAAAGTGAAGTTACTTCCTGCTGCCCAGAGAATCACATTCAATCTGAAACTCAATCTCAGCTCGATGCTCCACGCAGCTGATAAACAGACACCTTGTCTCTCTGGTGAGAACTCAGCTGACTGATGGGATCTGTTATCACACTGTTCTTAAGGAATAAGTGTAGTTCACACTGACATTTACAGTCGCTGAGGGTTTTATTTAGCACAGTTAGTGATGCTGTGAGGTTCGTTGGGTTTGTACATGTACACAAGAACCTTTTAACCTTGTGTTTCGGTGCAGGATCAAAAATCTGTGTACGACCAAGCTACTTCCTCCACTAACTTCATCACCGCTCTGTCCACAGAGTCTGATGAGCTGGACGCCGAGCTGGCAGAGCTGGCCGCCCTCGGCTTCACCGGCTGTCTCTCAGCTGTTCACTTCAACTCCATCAGTCCTCTGAAGGCCGCCCTGCTGCATCCAGACGGAGACGCCGTGGTCACCGGTCCACTGGTCCAGTCCAGCTGTGGATCCTCCTCTCCAGCCAAGTCCTACACGGCAGAAACCACACACTCCCTGTCAGGTACGAGGAGCCGACTCCCGGTCATCAAGAGGGAAAATCTTCAAACTTGACAGAAACTTTGGACACAAGGGATAACAGGGTTTGTTAGTAAGGTCAAAGGTCAAGATAAACAAAGAACTCCTTGCTCCTTCTCAATATAGCACTTTTTTTGGGGCCATAACTCAATAATTGATAATTATTGATCATATTATAATTATAATTGTTGTTATATATCATCATCTTTATTACATTTTCTAAGTCAGTGGTTCAGAAAGACTTTCTTTGTCTCTTATCTAAATTTAGTTTTATGTGACTTCTTGCTTTTCACTTTTTCTTGTATCTCTCTCTCTCTCTCTCTCTCTCTCTCTCTCTCTCTCTCTCTCTCTCTCTCTCTCTCTCTCTCTCTCTCTCATTCTTCCTCACAGATCAACCCGGTTCAGTGGATCCAGGTCAACCTTTGGTCAATGCTATCAGGAGTGACTCGGCTCTAATTGGAGGTGAGGCTGTCCATCTCAGTGGGGAGAAGAAAAACATTTAATTAAATATCAGTAAATATAAGGGAAAAAAGGGGAGAGAGGAGGGGGATGGGTGGAACAGAGAGAGAGAGAAAGAGAGAGAGAACAAACTGCCATAATTAATTAATAGTAATTGATTAACACTAATGAAACATATGTTGGAAAATGTGCACAAACACACACACACACACACACACACACACACACACACACACACACACAAACACACACACACACACACACACACACACACACACACACACACAGTGAGGAAGTTTACTCAAACTTGTTTATTCAGATTTCACTCACAAGCAAAAATCGACCTCAATATCGACTGATGTGAACATTTTCTTTATAATAACACATTTTCCCAGAACCTACATTTGTGGCATAAATAACAAAGGCTGCATCCGCAAGTTATCAGGACTTTTGCTTAGTGAAGAGAGAAAGTTTGGAGGCTAAAGGAAAAGACGCGAGGTGTCTTCTTTACAAGACTGTAGATCTGAATTCACCCACATCACAAGAAAACCTTTGAGATTTGTTTTTCCATTTTAAAACTGCATTACTGAGCTCGGGCTCGCAGTATTTTGTCTCGTACATTTACTTTGGTTTTGTAAATAAAACCCGAACCACCGAAATGCCTGAACTCTGTGTGTAGCTGGAACAGAACTTTGGAAAGATGTTCTTTCTAACTTTTCCAGACAAAGGGGGGGTGAATCGGTTATTGCACTGACTGTTTGTCGCGAGCTATTTCAGATTGAGATGGAAATGTCACGAGAGACAAAACCCACAGCGTCTGGGAACAATACACAAACACACGTCAGGGCTGAGCTGCAGCGTTTAGACTGTGTCACTCGCTGCAATAATTAACTCACAAAAATAGAACAGAAATAGTCTGGTTCAATCTTCAGATGTTTACTTCAACATGCAAATTACTTCAGATAAAGAGATTTAAACATTAACATCAGACTAGATTACACAGGGTCTGATCTGTGATACTGTTGGATAAAGTTAGCGCCTGTCTTTAATGCTTAATAGTGTTTTTTGTGCAGTTCATTCTCAGTTCATACAGTTTAATGAGTTAGTTACTATATAGTTACATACAAATAACTGCAGGGTTGATATTAAAGGTTTTCATCCTTTCTGTTTCGTTCATCCATGTTTTTCTAGAGTTTCGATATTTCGTCAGAGAAGCAACGATACAAGGATGATGTTTAATTCATCCGTCAGCACTGCTGCTGCAGCGATAAGGATTATTTGTCGAGACATAAAGAAGCTTGTTCAAACACAGTGGCCGTGGACATTATGTTTGCCCTTTGGTCAGAGGTCAAGGTCACAGTGACCTTACTGAACAATTGTCTTTTGAATCCAATTTCAAGAACCTCTGAAGGTTTACTTACAAATTTGCTCCAAACAATTGGAAGAACTGTTGGTTCAAGGTCACTGTTGCGTCATGTTCTTGTGAATGAGGAGAGTTTCATTACAGCCGACACAAACGTTCACTTGGATGTGAGGAGCATGTGATTACAATTTGGAGGTCAAAGGTTGAGATCACTATGACCTCACAAAACCCTTTTTTGCCTCCTGAACATCTTAAGAACATCTGGAGAGAATCCTCTCAGATGTGGCACAAATGTTCACTTACACTTTAAATGATTAGATTTAATTTCATGCTGTTATTAGAAATTAACCAAAATGTCTTCTGGACCTAAAACACCTACAAAAAGTGCCAGACGACGAAAGTCTGCAGAAACTCTCACTCGGACATTCACATACATTACTTCCTCCGGGGGAGAAATTCTGAAAGCAGCTCATGTTTGTATCTCTGTGTTCTTTCAGGGGTGATCGCCGTGGTGATATTTGTCGCCGTGTCTGCATTGGCCATCGTGGTCCGATTCCTCTGCAGCAGAAAAGAGACGTATCGAAACCAGGAAGTCAAAGCGGTGCAGCCCGAGGATGGCCAGGAGTTTCCCTTCAGCAGCCCGGCGGACTCGCAGGGCGCCGCCAGCGAAAACCAGAAGGAGTATTTCATATAGAAGCTGCCCTGACCTCCCACTGACCCCCAGAGCCTCTCAGTCACTGGAACCAGTGCATGAAGACGATGGGAAGTCAGAATCCACGACTTCATTCATTCCCCTTCGCTTTGTACATATTGTACACAAACTTGAAAAGTGTTAAAAGTGGATTTTGAGTCATCGGTGGATGTAAATATTTACAAATATTTAAAAGTGTAAATGTTGATTTGTCCGGATTACAACACGATATTTCTCTTGCATACTGTAATGTTAAAAAATGATTTATTGAAAAGGTGAAATTGGCAGAATAGATGTGACCATCAAAACATGACTTTGCTCCAGTCGAACTTGACTTTTTGGACTTGATTTATAAGCAGAACTCTTTTTCTACGAGGATGATGTGAAGCTCCTGTGAAATCTGAGACGTCTGAGACATATGTGTGAAGTCGGGAGGAGACGGATTCGGCTGAGTGGACGCTCGACATGTGTCAAAGCACAGAGGCTCAGAATCAGCTCAGATCCATCATTTCAACACCTGCTGTATATATGAATACGAAAATAAAAAGTCACTCTTTAAAACTTTACTCCCACACTTTGTCTTTGAGTCATTTGGAAGCTTTTTTAAGTGACAGAGCAAAAGGTTTTTACAGTGAGCTAACACAGATTGGTCTTTCTTTCTTCCTCTGAGCACCACCTGCCGAGAGGAGCCGACGCCAGGACTCTGCCGAGAGCTTCCAGCAGCTCGGGCTGTAAAGCACCGACTGTCACCCTGTTCCGCTCGGCAGACGTTTAATATGTTTCCTCCGAAGCACTAATCTGTGTTTTTCTGACAGGTGGAATAAGAGATAATCACAACCTGGAAATAGGAAGAATTGAAAAGGAGCTGACGGCGAGATATAAACGGTGCAATGAAAGGCAGCCATCCAGATATTAATGTCGGGTATTTGTTCTTCAATGTCTCCGCAGTGCGTTTGCATCGTGGCGGGGATTTAAAAGGCAGGAGCAGGAGAGGAGAGTTGAAAATGCAGTTTTCCATCTCAGCGTGGTGTCATGCATCGTGATTTTACCTCATTACAGACGAATTTAAGTATTTGTTCTGCGTGTCTCTCACACACGATGATAATTTACAGCTCAGGAGAGAATCTTCTAAATATCTGCTGTCTAGTAAATTCCTGTGGTGCACATATGGAATTCGATTATATATTTTTTCTGCGTAGTTAACAGGAGAAAAACTGTGCATGAAAAAAGATACAGGGCCACATAACAGATCCACATTTTATAAAGAACATAAGGAAACTGGAGACGTCATTAATATCTGACTCTTCAAATTTGAGGCTTCACTAAAAACTGCAAAGATTGAGGAGACGAAACAAAACGAGAAAATGTAAGAATATTATTACTTTTTTCATTTTGAGAATAAAGATGAGGTGTTTTGAATAATATCACCCTACATATGTAGAAGATTCTTCCAAGGAAACTTTCACTCGGGTTATTTTGAACTGAAAAGTCTGAAGGTCGGCACCGAACAAGGAAGATATGAAAGTGCCCTCTTCCTCTCAGTATTACCTCTATTCACAACTTAAATGTAACCTGTCTGTCTGGTGGTTTGTCTGTAACTGCTGGCTTCATAATAAACTTGCCTGTACAGTGTGAGGACTCAAATCCTCTCACACAGAGAAAAGAAGGATTATTAATGCAGCAGAAAATCCGTACAAACCGAGCTGAGGTCTTTTGTTTCCCTGTTAAATGAAGCTGAAACACAGCAACCCTTTCCCTCTCTGGAGCAAATTAAATTAACATAAATTTACATCACAGATTGTTGTTCCTGCAAATAGTTTTCTAGGGGAGCTTCTCATTTTTATTTCTCTACATGACATTATTGATGCTTGTTAATTTGCTCGTCTCTGCAGAACGATGGAGTAAAAGACTGAAAGAGTAAATTTTTATGATGATGAAATTCTTTGCCTCTTTCCAATGCTGGAAGTTAAAGACTCTGAAATAAATGCAAATTTTAATTTTGTAGATTCAGTGACACTGTAAACAAGCAGAGTTCAACAACTGTGCTAAAACTTTCCTTGCACCGAGCGCGACCCTCCTACATACATCTCATCTGAGTAAGTCTAAATCTCATCAGCAGTAAAACTTTACTACTGTAATTTATTAACTACAATAACTTGTGAGCAGAAGCAAACCCGCTGCAGCGTTTTGTTAATTCATCATCAGAGCACTTTTATAACCCAGGAAATGTAAAACTCCGCAACTCTGCAATGAAAAAGAGACGAACACATGAGCAGAGCATTTAAACCAATGGAACAACCTGTTTTATTATATAGTTTAGTGACGTCTAGTGAACTCATTTGATTTGAATGTAATGTAAAAATATCATAAATATAGAATATAATATCAAAAGCAATGATTTTCTTTGGATATTTAGAATTTAAGCTGATTGAATGTTGACGATGGAGAGAATCTGAGCTTCCCTGAGGGTTTGTCTTTTTTCAATCCACGTGCACGTCACAGATCTTTTTTACAATCCCCTCCGAGCCTCTGTCAAATCCGCCGTCGTTTATGAATAATCATCTAGGATCAGAATCACTCCACGCTCGCACGATTCAAAATTACCCAGATAACATCAGCATTTCTGCTCATCTGCAGTGTAACCTGTGAGCTCAAGCTTTGCAACGGCTCACTGCGGCCGTAATTGAATTTAACTGGCTGCTCACTGGAGGTTGGTGTTAAGTGTTACCAGTAAACGTGCACCCGGCTGAATGGAGAGAGTTGATTAATGCACGGATGAAACAGCAGCGGTGGGAGAAGGTGGAGCGGGCGGAGACTTCCTGCTGCTTCCTGGAGGAGGGCTAATTCCTGGATAATTACCAGCGGCCTGCTTCCTGATTATTGACCTGATGAGACTCCCAGCAGAACCAGCATCGCCCCCCCACCTGATTATAAACGACATTGCAGACCGCTGTTGTCGGTTCGAATTCATCATAAATGTTTGCAGGAAATGGATCTGGAAGAGAGATGTGGGTTCGATGGCGGCAAAACTCGGAAAGAAGATGAGATGAGAGATGAGAAAGATGAGAAGGTGAGTTTATTACAGAATAAAAAGGATTTGCTGAAGGTGCATAATTTGTGGTCACATTTGAGGTTAGTGGTTGTTTTTTGGGGGGGGATTTCTTTTTCATTAAGATACATTAATTATTCCCTGGAAATGTCCAAACAAGTAGAAACAACACAAAAATGAAATTGGTTCTTTCTTGGTCTTCATCTCATTCTTTTCAATAGATTTGTTCTATTATAAAAGTGCAGTTTGCTAATGCTAACTTCCTGTGGCGCAAAATGCATTAGGTCCGAAATCCACAGCAAAAATAAAAACCTTCTCAACCTACATGAAGGCAAATTCTATATTGAAGAATACCAGAGAGGGGAAGTTTCTCTGCACATCAGAGATCTTGGAGGATACTAGACTCGTGAGGTGATGTTGCCTGTAATCAGGACAGGTTCTGCACAGAGCTCAGGCACAGAAACAAGACACAAGACTCTGCTTTGCGATTCTGTCCGGTAGCGACTGTAGAACCTGGATCTCTGAACCCACTTCCACCTGACTGGCAGACAGACACCTGTAACATTCACCTGTAAAGATATATATTTAGATGTATAGATTTTATTTTCTATTTAAAATTTTTGATATTCTATTTCATTGTTATTCTATTTTATTCTTTTTTATTCTATTCTATTTTATACTATTTCTATTTTTATTTTATTTTTTTGGGTTGAAATTACTGAGCATTGCTTAAAGAGAGTGTGTGACCCAAGCATTTCATTGACAGTGACTACTTCATGTTATCTCTGTTCATTTGACAATAAAAATCTTGAATCTTGAATCTTGAAGACACAGAGCTGTGGTACCAAGGCGTCTTACCAGGATCACCTTGTCAGCCCATCACAGATATGTGTGTGTGAAGGGCTGAGGTGAGAGGTAGTTCTTGTTTTTTTACTTCACAACATCCACACATCGTGGATTATTAATTAGGAACCTCTGCTGCGTCTCGTCTCCACCGGCGTTCGCTGATCTGATAAGAGTAGCGAAACAGGTCCCTGGGCTTTGCTGCTCCGCTGATTACATCTTCAGCAGGATTATTCAGAACAGGCTCTACAGATAAAGGCGACCTAGAGTCTCTGAACACCTCGTGTTGTGTTGATATTCTACATGAGAGAGTAGGTCCCTCTGATCGCTCACTGCTCCTCTTCTTCTCTCAGGATGTGGACAGGACCTCAGGTCTCACCTCTCTGACCTGCACGTGTCTCCACAGATGAAGCCACGTGTTTGATAACAATGAACGGAGGTTGTTTTTCAGCCCAGAGTTGAGAGAGTTTCACCTCAGCACATGCTCCGCTATTATTAATCCTGAAGGATGTTAACAGCTCATCAGGAACTTCAGCAGCCAAGGACACGTTTCTGTGGACGAGACCGAGAATCCTGCAAAAACATGTTTGTTTATCAGCTGGAACAAACTGGAACTTCTCATGTGCAGCTATTACATTTGTTGTTGTGGGTTGTGTTGAAGTAATTCTGCACTTTGACCTCTGAAAAAAAAAACATTTCATCCAATCGCATTTTTGTGAAGATGAACGACAGCGCTAGGTTTACCTTGAATTTCTCTACATCTCACAGTAAAATGTTGAAACTCCACGACTAAAACTAAATTGTACAAGTATGTACACTGTCATACTATGTATTTATATACTAACACATATATATTTTATATTAAAGGAAGAACACAACTACAGTCATTATGTCGTCTAGATTAAAATTTCTCACAAGTTCACGATTTCTTATTTTTATCACGTTAAATAAACCAGGATCATTTGGAATTGCTACAACCACAATGAATGGGATACTTGCTTACTTTAAAATGAATGGGAGGTGTGTACAGTGATGGTAGAAGGACACTGAACCCTTTAAACACCCCCCCCCCCCTGTGGATCTGTGGCCTTGCTGAATGTGATTTGTTCTTTTCAGCTCCAGTCTCCAGGTTTTTTTTTTAAACAGTTTGTTCTCCTCAAGGCTTCCGTGAGTCCAAGGACGGTTTAATGTGAACATTCACTCCAGGAGAAAAGGTTGGAGCGTTTCTCCAAAGTTCCTTTAGATTAAAGTTATACTTGCTGAGGCTGATGGTATTTCTTCAAGTTTGTTCTTTTAACTATAAATCATGTTATATCTGCCAGCCAGTACAGGTTAAAAAATGTGAAAAAGATGATCAATAAAATTCTATTAAGATTTCATGGCAAAAAAAAATACTTATTAATAGTATAAATATTGATTTGTGTCGGTCAGAGAAGATTTTACCAGGAAAATAGACCACGAGAATATCAAACCCTTTGTATGAAAAGGTATATGCATATTGAGACGACTTTTTTTTTATTATATACTGTGTTTAACTCACCATTATTATCTCGCTCCTGTTTTCTATCTCAAATTGTGGCGACACACAGGAGAAGATGTCAGAAAGGGGGGGCCCAGCCTGTAATTACATATAAATATATAACTCAAGTTTGTGTGATCGATTTGTTGCCACCTGGAGTCACAGCTGGAGAAGCAGCCCCCCCGAGGTGGAGGCTGAAGAAAACAGTTTCATTTTCACCATCAGGCAGATTGAACAATGGATTCTGCTCCTTCTCTCTGTTTGTGCGTGAGAAGGTCACATCTGTGAGTTTGTAGAATTGTTCCAGTGGATAATTACCTGATCAGCAGCACACACACACACTGTGTCATTGTTGTGTTAGTAGTTGCACAAAGCCACGACAAATGATTAGAATTATTCAGACAACAAAAGCAACACTTGCTTTGTAACCTGACCATGATGTCTTTTTTTTAATTATTTCTCATTCATATTTAAAGTCAAACTGAAATTCAAACTTTTTTAATTAAGACGTTTCTCTGTCTCACGAGTAAGAACTTTAATTAAATTCATTAGCTTCTCCGTGGGTGATGAATTCTTGGCGGCAGTAATTTCACCGGTGTTTTATCTGTGTGTGCCGGCGTTAGAAGAAAGTTGAGGGGCTCATATAAACTCAATTATGTTGAGTTATGTTCTTCACTTATTTCTCAGTATCAGTTGATTCAGTGAATGTGACGTGAGTGAGATCCTATTAAACTATTGCTGTAACTGTTTGGCTTTAATCTGGTGAACAAATTCCTCTGTTGTTGTTGAGTAAGGTTAAACTAACTTTCTTTAACGGCCACATCTTAAAAACAAGTTGACAAATTAAGTAACGAAAACTAACTCTTAATTGAAATGAACAAGTAGGAACTGTAACTTGAGACCAATTGTTATATTTAATTACCTATTATATCAATTTCCTAGATTCTTACCTTCAGTAAAAAGAAAGAACTTTCAGGATTAGGAGAAAACTACTGGATTCCCACGAAACCTGGTGGAAGGATGCAGGATGTTTAAAGGATGTTTACACTGATATTTATGAGTTGATAAAATTCCACATATTGGGTTGGATTGAGTGTGTTCTCCTCTTCAGTATTGTTATGGCGTGTTGTTTTATCCTATATAATGAGAGAAGCCGATCCAAGATTTTGGTTCAATCAAATGTTTTATTTAAAGATACAATGAAGAGTTATTCATAGCTATGGACAATTATCACAGCCTATGCTAATTAAGTTAGCAGTAGGAAGATGAAAATGGCCCCGAACAGCAGGGGTCGTGTATAGTTATAACAGTAGAATTGATGTGATTGGTTATGAATATTTGGAGGGGAGTCACCGCAAATCACTTTGGATCTCCCGTATTGGTCCAGCCGCAGTCCCACGCCTCTTGTCACCGAATCCAGGAAGTGACAGCGAGCAGCTCTCCGTCATGCACCTACGCTACTCTACCGGTTGCTGGGGCAACTCTATCTACCCTGACAGTCTGATGTTGTCTCGTAATTCAGCCTTGAGTAGAAAGTGTCTTGCTCTAGCCATCTCGGCTGCACCAACTTAACCATAACAAACTCTCTTCGACTCTCCTATCAGGACAGCTGTTAGACTGACCATCCTCGTGACGTACAAACATTATTAGCAAATTCCAAATATTAAATATGATAAGCGAAAGGTTGAAAATAATGATTTGTATAAGGTAATGTTATTGACCCACTGCTCCTACCTCCCCTTCCGCCTTTATGAAAAGAGTCAGTGCCATTATGGTTTGAGAAACCATTATTGTGTGTCTGTTCCATCAAAACAATCTTGACTGTGAATGTGTAAACATTCGCATCCTCGAAACTAAACAATGTCATACTGACTTTGCCCCAGAAAGGACAGCTCCTTGAATTCTGTCTGATGTTGAATACAGTTAATGAAAATATGCTTTAATATCCAAGAAGTTAATTATGAGGACAACTAAAAGATACATTATTGGCACTAAACAGCAACGGTTATTAAATTAATTTGTATGTGCATTATATCTAGCTAAAACTACCTCTAGCTTTATTATTAAGAGTTCTTTCAGACACAACCTATAGTTAAAAGTTTGAAATTCCTAACAGTATCTGCGATCATCTAGTCAGATCTTTGAACCACACTCTCCAGACCCGCCCGTCGCTCTGTGACCCACAGAATCAGATTTGCAGGCGTATCTGGATTCAAATGACTTCGACAGTGTTTGTGCTCGTCTGCGCTGGCAGCATCCCGCCTGTCGTGCTGAGCGTCAAATTCCCTCAACTCCTCCGTGTAATTATTCCGACTCTGCTCCTGTAATACATCAGTAATGCTGCATATGGCCCAAGGTCAGAGGCAGAGCGGCCAGGGAGCCAGAGCCGGTTTCCAAGGCTTTGAACTCTCGGAGACACTGACACATTTCAGCAAATCTTAAAAATCTAATCTGGTTTCTGTGACACTTTGGAGAAACGTTGTGAAAATATGTTTTAACTCTGATGTGAACAACTAAACAAGAGAATCTATCACACAAAGCACTGATGCACAGACACAGGGTGGGAGATGAAGGTCAAACACTTGGATTTCTGACTTTTTCACCTCAGTTTTGTCGTGTATTCACTAGGGTAAATGGTTTTAGCATGTGTTTAAATATAAGGACAGGCCGATATTTATGATGCTTATCTTCGTGACTCTCAGACATTTCCAGAGAGTCCTCCAGATGTTTATTCAAGTAGGTCTGTCCCTCTTTGGAAAAACCTTTGACTTAGGGAATGACCTCTAACCAGCAAATGGATGGGGGTAAAGGGAAGGTCCATGACCATTGCATTTTCATCTTTATGTGCAAAACACCTCCTTATTTGGGCTGATGGCCCTGTTGTGTGATTTCATGTCATCTCTTCTGAATGCTGTTCAAAATTTGGATCGAACCTTCCTCTCCAGGTCTGCGCTTGGTCATATGCTGACTCTTGGTAGGAGATGACAGGAACCTGAACCTGGTTCAGTTGTGATTGTAGTATTGATTGATCTAGTGGAGCCTGATTCTGTATAACCAGAGCTTGCTTCTTAATTTTCTTATTGTCCACCAGTTGTATTTGATTGAGTTTTCTAAGGACCTCTTCTTCCTGTTCTTTCTGGTCTTGTTCCTTCTTCATATACAGCATCACTTGATGGGCTATATGATCTGTATAAACACCTTTTTCCTTGCTCTGGACACATAGGCCCTCGGAAGTAAATTATCATGAATGTTTTAACAGGTGTCACCCGCTGATAAGAGAATTTGGAAGACTCCTAATCCCCTTTCATTCACGTTTTATTGTTGTGCTTATTGGGGGCTTAGTGCATTGATGCAATTAACCCATGAGTTATTCTGCTTTGCGCTTCTTTTCATTTGCAACTAAATACCCAATCATTCAGCCTCTTTCCATCTCCAAATCCAGATTGATTCTTGTTTTGTGTTACTCTGCCTCGCCCTTTGCCTGCAAAGACGTTCAGAAAGCCACCAGAGATCTGTACTGCACCCACCTTGAACTTGAAAGGAAAGTTGTTTTGGCTCTCGGCTCCGTGTTCAGCCACGGTTCAGTTGAATGCACGTACAAAACAACGCAGCTTGTTACCGCCGCCTCCAACACCTCCCTCTGCGGCTTCGTGGCTTCGCCGCAGTTTAGATTTGTTGTTTTGCAGCAGCAGCCTCCAGGGTTTAAACCTGAGTGGGCACAGCTCAGTGCTCCTCTGGGCGTTCAGAGCTCTATGAACAGCTTGATGAGGATGTCAGCGTTGCTTTGTGAGAGTTCTGCAGGGCTGCAGGTGCAGTGAGTGTATTCCTTTCATTGTTTAATGTTATCATTGAAGCATTTGTGCAAGATGGTTCCCGGTTCGAATCCCGGTTTGGCCATGGGTCGTTCTTAAAGGAGTTTGCATGTTTCTCCAGGTATTCTGACTTCTTCTCACAGAGCAAACACATGCGTTAGGTCATTTGAAGAATGTTTTAACTTTAAATTGACCATAGGTGTGAATGTCCAGTGTGAACCCGCCTGAGTAGGTTCATTACATCTTCTCATGGACACTTTGCCTCTTAAGACCTCATCCTGCTCCTTTAATCTCCCTCTGTTATTCCCTCTGTGTCTCGTTGGCCCAGAGACAAACTGCACTTCCACTGAGGGTCCCCGGTCACGACGTACAGTGAAAACTAATGTGATAATTATTTCTCTGTTTGACCTACACACTTATCAAAGGCCAACTGCCAGGCTCAACTCGAGCCAGAAGATTCCCAGGAGCTTGGAGCTGCCCACAAGATAAAAGCCCAGAGTGGAAGTTCAGATTAGAAGTCTGGAAGTCAAACAAACAACAAGTTTAGTGTCAGTTCCAGGTTCAAATCCTGTCGATCTGAACACAGGGAGACTTTGAAGAGCAGGTTTCACAAAACGGAGGAAATCTCCTTTTCAGCTGGTTTTATTATGTTTTAAAGTACAAGATGAATCACAAACTTGTTTCATCAATACAAAGCTCGGAGTATTTCAATAATCGTAAACTCAACTTTCTGCCATTTTTTTCCACTCGTAATGTTTGTTCAGGAGAAGTCAAAATTTTAAACTGGGATTCGCTCGAAGGCCTTTTGAGTTATGAGCATCAACATGAGTCCTTAGATATTGAATAATACTCAACCGCATGTCCTGTACCCCTGGTTTCTAATGGAATGGGAATAAAATGGTAAAAGACTAATCATAAAAAGCTACAGTTATTTATGATGCATTAAGTTTTATTGTCCACACAACAATTGTTAATCACCCAAGAACAGACAATGTTCGATCTCTATAAACTGACCGGTTCTACTCGTGCAAACATCAGACTTCACGTTATCAGCCCAGTACAAACCCAACATTAGCTTTTTAAAGATGGAGAAGGAAAAGAGCAATGACGTGTCACCATTTGTCTGTCGCTCTCAGTTTAAGACATCATCAATCACACGTTTTTATCCACATATTCAGCCTTTGTTTTATCGACTGCAAAGGAGAAAAGGTAAAGTCTGCGCTAAGCAAGGGACAACAAATGGTTCCAGGTTAACTCTCATTCATAAAACTGGGATTTCATACATAGGCGTTCATCAGGGGCGTCAGATGAAACAGGGAAGTCCGTCTCGGCATCTCTCCAATCACCTACTGTATCTACATCCTGAACCACAGCCAGCTGGGGTTGGTCGGAGTCCAACATCGATTCTCAGCCAAGTCACGGCAAGAATTTATGACTTCATTATTTAATCTGACACAGCGTCCATCTGAAAAGACAAAGGTCCTGTGCTGCACGAGCATTCAACAAAGAAGGAGAGAGCTGGGGACAGAATCTGTGATCTGAGTCAACGGCAGCAGGTTAAAGACGATTACACAACAACACTGGGCACCGTGAAATATGAAGCAGCATATTTAAATTTAAAGGCAGAACAGTGACGCAGCTACACCATATTGCATCTCATCGTGTCACTGCACAGTTCATGGTCAACAGATCTCTGAAGCTGAGATTTTCATGTTCTGCAGATAATGCCTCAGCATCTGTTTCATGCTTTCGGGATATTTTAGTCTACATTTCGGAGTCGTCCACGCTTCCCGGAGCCGGGCAGAGAAAATGGACTCTTTGGTTTTAGTTAAATTCAAGCTCACTCGATGGACTCATCATATTAAACCGAGCAGCTTCTCCTGAGAGCAGATTGTGGACGAAATCAAAACTGATCTGAGTAACCTGTGCTCCTGTACGAATTGGGTTGCTGTCACATATTAAACATGATTTCTCGACTCGGGGCGCCCCCTGGGAAATAAGACCTGTCATTGCCTATATTAAACACACGTTTCAGGCTCTTTCAGTTACGTTGGTTAAACATTTGGGATTTCACTGGACCCTGGAGGAGACTTTCAGCCCTTTGCTTAAGTATTAAACTGAAAGGTTTTTATTTGTATCCTCCCCGCCATGCACAACAGCCCAATAACTACATGGGCATGAATTTCAGACGATCAGTTACTGAAATCCCCACAAAGCTTCATGACCTGGTCTGCATGTTTCAGGAAAGCAAATATTTGACCGAAGAAGAAGGATTTAATACCTCTGAGCTTCTGTTGGAGGTAACAAATGAAAAGCATCAGAGGGTCGATACATAACCTGCAATAAGAAAATCATTTTTAAGCGAAAGGGACAGATAATCTTTCCGTAACTTCTGGAGACTTGTTGGAAAATGTATTTTTCGGGGTATATCTTTGTTGACCAATCAGCTCCAATTACTTTTGCCCAATAATAAAAGGAAGAAATGTGAAATGTTGACAAAATGTGATAATTGTCTAAACAAAGTGATTTTGGTTGCCATTCATTTCGCCTCCAGGTCATAACGATAATTGGACAAATTTGGAAAATTGAAATGTGCGGCTGCTAACGACTTTTCATGAGAGCGAGACTCTGTGATTGATTAAAGATGGAACTCAATCCCAGATCAACAGCATGTCGAAGGACCATTAACTGCCGTTTGTGGGCGTAATGTGATGATGAATACATCCTTTGTTGTTGTTGTTGTTGTGTTGATGGTTGTGTTTCACTTTGCAAATGAAGTTGCTGCTTCGATCCGAGACGTGTGTGTAACGATTCAGTATCATTAGTTCATCAATCAGTGTCAAGGCAGGTCTGGACAAATCTGGTTTTCAAATTCTCTTAAATCATTTGTACATAACACATCAGTGCTTTTTGCACGAGCTCCATTCGGTCCCACGTCGATAATCATCCCATCTTTCATCCTGAGACCTTTTTAATTTCCCTCTGCCCCCTCATCTCTATTCTTCCATCATCTTCATTCTCTTTCCTGCCGCCTACTCCTCTTCCACATAAAGCAGAAAGAAAAATCGGACAAATATGCAGAAATTCAAGCAATGCAATCGTTACTAATGTTTTCTTTCATTACCCAGTGAATTGGCGTCATGACTGTCAATAATCAGACAATAAGAAACAAGAGGCCTCTGCAGTTCGCAGATCCCTCCCACACCCTGCTCAGGAATCCTGTGTAATTACAACATGGAACAATCATCGTCTGTCCTAATTATGCAAAAGCATGTAAATGACTGCACTGCTCTAATGGTAACATATTCATATATTCATCGTGCGCCGAAACCAATAAGAGATTCGTAATGTGAAACGTTTCATTGGATAAATCATTTGCAGAGCTTTCAAACGATCAAACTTGATCAAGCTCTCAGCGTTGGCCTCATGCTGTCGTGTCCCCGAAGGAAACACAGACTGGCATCGGCTTAGCTCCAAAGCAGCGAGTCCTCTTCAGCTCAAACAGCCGAGTACAATCTACTGCTCGTTGTACTTTTTCGCCGTTTAAAGGACAAACTGCGGATGCTGCTGTGAACTGTGCCAGATGTAACGTCAATAGAAAAAAAACGCTGCCACTTAGTTTCGGAAGCTCGAGAGTTGGGTTGATTAGATTCTCCTCACGTTCCCACACAAGGAAGGAAAAAAGTGGAAATCCATTTTTATTCAAACAATGCAAACTAAACAGCAGCTGTCTCACTCTTAAGGAAGTCAAATCACCAAAAGGAGGAAATCTGCATAATAAGCGAGCGCTCTGAGACAGAACGCCGGCTCTTCCTCCTTCGTGGGTTTCCTGGAGGAGAGGGACCGGTGATGGGAAGCTGCAGCAGACGAGCTGGAGAGGAGACTTCTCCTCCTCACAGGCTCTTTGAGACCTTCCCTCATCTCAAGCCCTCTTTCCTTGCCGTGTCAAAGACAAACTATATCGATCGGGTTTAAGCAGTTGCATGAATCCTCCGTCTGGAGTGGTGGTTACTGTTGGCAAAGTATCACACCATCGACTTCTATCTCAGCGAGAGCTCATTGAGAGGTTTAGAGTTTGCCGAGTGGAGCAGCTCGAGGTCTTCACTGAACAAACAGTGTTCACACAAAGTCCTTCCTGAGCGGATACATCAAAACAAGAGCCCTGACATTAAGAAAACATGACTGGTGTGAAATGTTGGACCAGTTTCCAAAACTTTGTGACCGGCAGCTGATAACTCCTCCGTTCTGTCTGATATTCACACACAGGGGGGGGGCTACTGCTGCCTCCTATAGGGCTGAGAGATAATGCTGCACTGGGATTCATGTGTTAAATAGCAACGTGGCTGCAGTGAGTGGACGTATGGAGTCTGCTCAGTTTTGTGTTCAAGTTGTTAGCTATCGTGTGAGTGTGTAACATGGAATTTATTATAAAGATGGTCAACATGACAGCTGAAAAAGCCCAACTCTCTTGATCATCCCCTAGTGGCTGGCTGCAGTATAGTTTGTCAAAAGCGCAAAAAAAACCAGAATATTTGAGCTTCATTTTTTACAAATTTGGAGGAAGTGGAGACACAGCATCAGTCTCTCTGTCCAAAAAGGTGAAAAGGTAATTGTAATAGCTTACAATAAACTGAACATATTTAGTCACTAAAGTAGTTTTCACAAATATCTCACATGTACATTCAATAATTTCAGTTTTTGTCAAATACCTGTTATTAATATGGAATAAAAAAGAGGGAGCTTGGAGATCAGGACTCAGAGCTTCTTAGCATGTTAAAGAAAGCAAAATAAATACGTCTGAATTTTATTTAATCAAGATCACATATAACTCTTTGTGAAGGTGGATTTTCCCCCCAACACTTATTATTCATCTATGTAAAATCCAATCCAGCATGTTTGTATGAAAGGTTAATGAACCTGAATCCTGCAACAATGTGCTTTAACTTCATTCTCCCTCAGACTTTTAACTTCCTCCATGAACCTTGACAGACCTTCTCCCTCTTTTGCAGTCACCTGACCCAACATTGTTCCCAAACCTCTGCTGAGTCTCGATATTGAACAGATGCCAAGTTGCCATCTGCAGGTTTGCATGTTGACTCAAAGTCTATCAAACCTTCCTTCTCCCTGCTGAGCCTCTTCTTCGTGGCTGTAATGTACGGGAGACGCTCTGAGCTGTTGTCGTGCTGCTGACCTGATTGCACCTTCTGGCCTCGGGTACAGTTGACCCTGATTTGCATGAAAACAGATCACAGCCAAACTTGAAATGTGACCAACGGAGACACATATTTGTATCTTAGTGAAAAACAAAGTGTTAAATCAAACCTGAATTTGAGAGCTGACTTGAGATGAAAGTGCAATAAATAAAGGATGCAGCTGCACCACACAATAAAACAACCAAAAGCAGTGCAACCTCCTTGTGTTTCAGATTGAATGGATTCCCCAAACCTGCATGATGCTACTCTGGGTTTAAAAACTGTAGAAACATCACGTCTCACACCCGTCCATCACAGTAAACCAGCATCTTCAGTGTGACCTTACCATGAACCTGTTATCAGACCACACAGCCCGTCTGGTATCATTCGTCATGTCCCATCGAAGTCTGAATCACCTTCACTTGTCCTCGTCTCCTGCTTCTTGTGGAGACCGTCTGTCGTCTTCTTCTCAAGCAGCTTCAGCTTCTGTCACAAAGACACTTTTGTGGAATTAAATAAAAACATAGCTCAATCAGGGCTCGTCACCCTTTTTGTCATTAATACAATAATTATTGACGGAGAACTTCATAAGACGGCAGCAGTGTTTGACGGTTATGCACCAAACTGACAGATTGACAAACTCCTGCTGAGAACTGCTCAGTTCAGGACTCATGCTTGTAGTGACATGTGTGTGTGTGATCGTGGATCTCTGCTGTTGATGTGGCGACTGAGACAGTTTTTCTGTAATCCATAGATACGTCCACACCCAGTTCCTCTCCTCTTCTTCCTACTCTGTTCACCTCTCGTCCCAGCTGAAGGTTTCAGGATGATTTGCTCCACGCGGTGTAATAATGTCGGCCCAGAGAAGACGGATGAGTTGGCTCCTCTGTTTTAATGTGCGACATTGTTCTTTTTATGCCTCCATGCTGGCGACACTCATGGCCAGAGGCATTATTTTCTCTGTCCGTCCCCTTTTGGAATTTCTGTATATCTCAGGAACACCTTGAGGAAATTTCTTCAGATGTTCACTTGGCCTCATGATGACCTAAACAGAATTTGGTTGCAAAGTCCAAGTATTTTTGACCTTAGAAAGCACCGGGCTGGGAGGTGAGATGCTGCATTAACTGTCCGTCTCTGTGCTCCATTCTTATGATATCTCAGAAACACGTTGAGAGAAGTTCTTATGTCTGCTACAAACATGCACATGAACTGAAGGATGATCTGACTTAATAATAAACCGATCTAAGATGAACACTCACCAATGAGCCAATCAATACGAAGGACGCATGTCAGGTAAAATTCGTCACTGCTTTTTCTTATTAACGAAGTGAAATCAAATCTTACCGGATCAAATGAAAACAATGCAGCAAACACATGAACCTTGGTCCCGACTGTGAGGTGTGAACACACCCTGACACAGATCTTAGGTCAGAACCACGCTGTCTTGTACACTACAAGTTTAGCAAGATTCATAATTGGTTGAGTTGAACCTTGGAAGCTGAACCTGCCGCGGCAGCTTCAGAGCGCGTGGCACACGGCACCCAGCGGAAACTCTGCTTCCAGTTCAATGGCAGCTTTCATGACAGCAGGAGGCTCAGTCTGGGGTATGACATGAAACACTGGGATGGGCCCCAGCAGGTTTCCACTGGCAGCGCCGCCCCCCCCCCCCCCCCCCCCCCTGTTGTGATATCAGTCAACTCTTCCATTGTGAATTGAACTTCAGTCCACAGGTGAACAATGATCAAAACAGAAGTCCTGGTGTGAGGCGCTGCCGTGGGCTTTGTTTGAAGTAAAAGAGAATCAACACCAGAAAGTTTTACTGGTTTGATTTTTTGAATTGGAGAAAGATTTGCATGAGCCATGAAAAAGAACCAGTCAAACTTTCGAAACCATTAATTCAGAGGCTATTAGGTTATACAGAGAATCCCTCAGTCCGACCAACACTTCCCTGACGCTGTGTCCAATCAATTTTATTCAAATAGAATAAAAATGGTTTCCCCGCAAATCAGCATTCACCCTCCTGCATGTGAAGGAAGGGAACAATGTTTTTTTATATATTTGTAATTTATTTTCCCTGTTTGAATCCGTCTGCCTAACTAATCCAGCTGGACAGAGAAGGTGCTGTCAACATGTTATTCTTTCAATATCGTGCATATATGTTGTCTATTCACCTTCTAGTGAAAGCATCTCAACCGCCCCCTGGTGGCTGGCTGCAGTGCAGGTAATAAAGCCTGCTTCCCCTCCGTGTTGGTGGATGGGACATGGACCAAATATAAAATAACACATCAAATGAAAGATGTCAGTTTGGTTTTAATTAGGGATTTGATGCTAAACGGGGTCAAATATTATGATTGACAGCCGATGACCGCGGCTCCATCCCCCAGTCGCTACTGGGCAGACTCGGGCTCCAAATCATGTCTATGCCTATGTGTAATTTTTAGTGGGAAGAAGTGGAGATCCATCGTCTGTATTGGCATGTCTATGGTGAAGATATCAGCACATCATGTTTTAAAAAAGGAAATTATCTCTCTCTGGCTTCACAAGAAAGGGATATTCTATATTTTGGTATTTGATAAAGACTTTTCTAAATTACATTATTAGCCTATGTCAACATTTAGTTTTGAATCTGACATGCTAATATTAAAGATAAGCGGCTGAAGATTAGCTTATATTTTTAATTAAAATTTTCTAGCATTGCAGTTTTAGGCTGGATATGAAAAGAGTTGTGTTTTAATGTATGTATTTTATATTGATGATTTGTAGGCTGCACAGTTTTGTGAAGATTCTGTCCAGTAATTACTGCAAAGCTGTTTACAAGGGGGATAATCATTTATGACGTAACAAGCTGTGACAGTAACAAGGCAATCTGGCTGGACTGCCGGGCTCGTACCGGGATGAATCCTAGGAGCGCGGCATGTCGGGGGGGTGGCAGCTCTTGGCACGAAGCCTCCGAGACGGCAGGTGCTTGAGGTCCTGTCTCCAAGAAACAGGGGTTTGCGGTTTTCGGAAAAGTCCAGTGACAGTCCCTGTTCACCTTTCCTTCCTCTGGAGACCTTAGACCCTTCAGTGATCATCGGCTGACAGGTCATGACCCGCTCGGGGGTGCACCCGGCCCTCTGCAGCTCGCCACCGGGGCCAGAGGTGGTCTGCTGACTGATGGGCCTGGAGGGCATCTGAGCATCGCAGCTAATTATGATTAATATCTCCGTGTCTGCCGGATCACAAACTGCAGATGCGTGAAATTAACTTTAATTACTCAGTTTGTACAGTTCAGTTGTTTTTGTTTTGTTTCGCTCTGATGGAAAAGTGAGCGAGCGGCGGCGCGGACGAGCTGAATCCATCAACTGTTGCAAAGAGGCTCAGGGGTTGAATGTAGATGCACTTTGTGAATTATATACATAGGTCAGTAGTTTGTTCGATTGGGATAAATAATTAATTTCAGATCGGCATTGAATATTCAATGTTCCTTGACTGTTGAGGGAGAGTCGGCCTCTCTTGAAAGTGGATCTATACACCATGTTCCTGGTTCTGTTAGATACAGATGTTTAAAGGAACCACACCAAAAGGTTCAAATGCCTTTTGTGTTACCTTTTCTTCTTGTGAAGATGTTTCAGTTTTCCACTAAATAACCCCCACCTGACAGATGGCCTCCCTGATGCCAACATGATAAATACACTTTTAAAGCCGCATTAAACTGCATCATTTCATGCTGACTGGCTCAAAGTTGGTATATATCACCCGTAATGGAGTCATAGGATCCTTTGCATTATTCATGAGCTCTTCACAGATTCAGTTCTCTGCTCTCTTCCTGTCTCACTGCTGGTTTCTGCTCCATGTTCAGCAGCTCACGGTGGGATTGAGGGCGACGGCCCCATGAGAGTGAGCCAGGACACAGTCGGTCTCTTTTAATATTTTCCGACAAGTTGTGGTCTAAAATACTTCATCTGTTCAAAAAGAACGTCAACAGATTCAAATGTAACGTCAGCTGTTGCTCTTAAACAATATATGTTTTAAACCACTGTTTGTTCAGGGTATATAGGTAAGTAAATTATCAAATTTAAGCAAGGGCACGTTTAAAACTTGTCATCTCTATTTTGGTTTGTGGTGACGAAACTTATTTATATGAGAAGTTGTCCCAGTGGAGAGAGGAAGCACAGGAATAAGACTGGAACAGCTCAGGGGCTTTGAGGAGCAGAGCAGAATACCTCAGGTCAAAGGGTAGAAGGGAGCCAGAAGATGGTGGAGACAACAAGACAACAGTTGTGACGTCACTGCATGCTCAGTTTGAGATAAACAAGGGTTAGGGCCTCAATAACCGCTCATCCAAAACACTTCAACGTCAACATTGCTCTTTTCCACAAGAAATACACCCGCCAGATTTGCAGTTGTGAAGAACGATAAATAGAAAGGCAACTAAAAGGATCATCCAGGGCACAAACCTCAGCCGAGGAGCAACAACAGCGTAATCCTGCTAAAACACAGACAAACAGCCAACAGCAATGAATACCTAAGATACATCTTAAAATAAGATGAAAGCTGGAGAAGTTGGCTGCAATGTAAATCAATAAAGAAAGCAACTCGTGAAGCTACTCAGCATAAAGACTCATCACGTTCCTGTCGGGGTATAATCACTGTGGGAGGTTTTAATTCCCTAAATCACGTTAAGTTCCCAGCTTCTGCATCGACGCTCCTGTTTGTGATATTTCCACCTGATTTATATACGATGGTTAAAAAGCCCAGATATAAATTCACATGTCTAAGAAGTGCATGTGGTGTCAGGCATAAAATGGAGTTTCTTTCCCGACTGGTACAGCGGATTCGAACGCTGACTGTGACGTCTATTAATCATCACCTTGCTCATAACTTCCCACCAGGGTTTTGCATAGCTCTGCATTCTCACAACTTTGCCTCCTTGATGCCTTTCAGCCGCCGGAATGGATGCTTTCCACTGCCTGACTTTATATAAACATATTTCAGGATGTTATGGTGCACGCTTTATGAGTGGAGAGGTGCATTGTTGGGGGGGAACGTGAGCATTGTTTACCATGTTGTTGGATTCACTGGAAGCATAAAAACCCGTGGACATACAGGCAGCAGAAACAAAGGTAATATCCAGTGTGAAGAACGCTTTACCTCGTTTAATGTTTGGAATAAAGGCTTCAAGGCAGCAGTGTGGACCATTTGTGAAGTTAATCTGTGGATTTATGGTCTGTTACTGGAGTTGAAGGCCTTCTCCTGAATGGTTATTGTTGTGCTACATCAGGTGGAGATAGTGTCAGCCATCTGGGCCTTGGACTTTATTCAAAGAGAGAGCTATACTTAGAAAGCAGTGCGGCTATACTTTGTTTTTCATTGGCTGTTTGGATCGTAGTGTATGAGCTATGTACGGGAGGTTTGATTTAATTTTGAGTTTACATGAATAAATGTCAAGGTAAAAATGCTGCGGTTATAAGTGAATATTGGATTGGATTGTGTATCAGAGGATTTCGGTTTTTCCAACTTGCTAAATGCATGAATTAACATATTATATCCTTATTACGTTAACAGGAAAGTAAGCTTCCTGCAAAACATATTTCCTGCTGCAGTCTAATTGTATAGAATCTTACAGAATCCAGGTTTGAATATGTACATTATTTAATGTTTCATAAGGGAAGCGTCATTAATCCAGTGTAAATGTTCCCTCACAGGACCGTGGTAATTACCAGAACTTTACTGGATAATTCAATATTTCTCACTCATTTAGTTTGACTGACAAACAGTCGGTGCACAAAGTCACACTGTGACATTTTCTTGACCTTTAAGTTTTCTCGACCTTTATATTTTCTAGAAGTGAATCAGGACGGCACTCACTCTATACCTGCTTCAGAGAACTGCACATCTCCACTGAAACTGTAATTATATTAATATAGACTTTGACAGGAATGTTAACACCATCACAGCCTCCTTTTCATTTTCACACACCCTCATTAATAATTGGATTAATATCATCTTCAACATTCATACATTTAATCATATAAATTATGTTTAAATATTTGTCTGAATAGGTGATCAAATCTCAAAAAAGTGGAAACGATCCAAACAGAAGGACGTTGTATTCAGATCTTGAACCCGGTCCCTGTGTTTTAAGTGGACATGACTTATTGGAGTGTCCACTTGTCCTCAGTTCGCCCTCGTGCTTCAGAGCAGCGTTAGAACAGATAAGCGTTGACCCCTGAACACACAGATAAACTGTCAGTGTGGGCAGGCTGATTAAACACTGCTTTGCCCACAAGCCTCTGATAAGCCTGAGAGCAGGAGAGTTCAGGAGCAGAACTGACTAAGGAGCTCACACATTATCATAATGGTCAACAATTCCTTTGACTTTATCTGACTTCTTCGTCGTTGATGTTTGATTTGTCCTTTATTGAATTGAAATGAGTCTCGCTGAGTTCAAACAAGTTCAGTTCCACAGGATAAGACCGCAGCAGCAGCTGAGTTTCATTAGAAATGGGATGTACAGCTCTAAATGTGGCATTTTTAAAAGAGTAGAAACAAGTCAGGGTCATACATGCATCAGCACCAAGAGGATTGAGGGTTTATCAATATTACCAATATATTACCTATAATCTCATCTGCAGTTCTCTAACAGAGGACAGCGTCTGTACAGTGGGACATCCACCTGTTTCAAAAAGTGAGAAAATCTTATTGCATTCTGGGAGAAAGAGAGCATCTGGCTCCAGACTCTCTAGGCTCTCAATTAATCCGGCACACCCACACACTGAGACACACACAGAGAGAAACACACAGTGACACACACAGAGACACATACAGAGACACACACACACACAGACACACACACAGACACACACAGAGACACACACAGAGACCCACACACAGAGGAGTTTGGTTTGACCTCCCAGGGAGTAATTAGAGTTGGGCCTGGTTCAGCTCGGAGCCCTCCTCACCACTCACCATCACACAGCGACCGTCAAGGCACAGCGCTGCGCTTGCATTGCTGTAGAATGAGTCGCCAAAAATAATTTAAAGGGAGCTGTGTGGCAGGAGATCCAAACAGGGGAGCTGGGGATATAAGGTCAGCTCATACTCCTAGACGGCCACAATTTTCCCCCCCAGTCCTCAGATAAATGTCAAGCTCCCTCCTCAGCAGGGCAGAACTCACGAGGTGAAACAAGGGACTGGGCACGGTGACGGAAAACCCCGGAAAAGACTTGTTAACGTTCAGGTCTGATACAGGTTCCTCTGGAGGTCATTAACGCTGCTCTGCAGGGACTCAGCTGACAGTTTTACCATAAGGTCAGTGATTATATTGAGAAATACTGTCTTTTTGGTCCTATGGGAGGAAAGATCTGACCGGACCTTGTTAGCCATGACCCACCCTGAGCTCTACATGACAGCCTGGGCATTAAGAGACGACCGCTACACTGCAAACTGAGTCTCTGATATTAGGGGTGGTCTCAATTCAGGGGCTGCATCCTTCGAAGGATGCATTTGAAGAACGGTTGCGTCACAGGAGAGCGACTAGACGTATTAAACGCGTCCTTTCATCCCAGAGAAATTAAGGTTCGACAGACGGATGAGGTTAAATGGGCATTAAAGCTTTCTCGTCGTGACCAAACTTCAGCCCTGTTGCTAGGCGACAGCATTAAGGGCGGGACCAGCTGGCAACGCTAGTTTTGGTTTAGCCTTCACAGTCGACGCTGACCACGAAGAGGCGATCTTTGTGGGTTGCGTAGATTAAAGGAATCAGCCCCTGAATCGACAGCTATTGAACTTATAAGATGAATAGACGTAGATTTGGAAAGTCAAGCCAACGTAGAAGTACCTGAAAGCTGTATTCTCCCAAATGGCCAGCAGAGGGCGACTCCACTGGTTGCCAAAATCTGTTTCAAATTAAATCTATAAAAAAATTACTCTACTGCTATAGATTGATATGATATACAGCTCGTACTATTCAATGGGTGCAGGTCTCAGGTGGTGATAATAATGAGCGCACTGCAATTTACTCGTCTTGGGTCCTCGGCCGATTTATACAGTATACACAACGTACACGTATTTAATGCATCAAGTAGACACACACAAAAACAAAATGGAAATACTTCATGTATCTCTACAGTGAGTCGATACGACTCACAGCTCTCAGCTCAAACGTCGATACCCTGAGCAGAACTTAGTGTAAATTTATGCTTGTTTAACAACCTTGCTTGTTTTTCTCAAAGAAGCAAGAAACCAGGCGAATTATCCCTCCACTGTAATAACACGTCCAATTAGAGGGTCTTCTCTCTGAAGCAGTTTGACCTTCTGACACGTTCTGATAGATTTTAACACAGTGGCAGTTCAAACACCTTGTATTGTCTTTGAGTGTCCTAAACAGAAGGTCGTCTTTTAAAGGTCCGGGTGCGTGTTTACTACCACGACACAAAATCAAATAGTTTCTAACTCCATGACACAGAGAATAAAGAATTTAATGATTCAACTTTGCTAAAGTTTAAACATCTACTCGTTAAAATGATCTTATTCTGCAGGATACACTCAGCCGTAGCTCAAGAACCCTTCATCATATCACTTTCACATATGGCAGGTACCAGGGCCCATGGAAGTGCAGTGCACAGTTTATAGAGATTTTGTACTATGAAACTTTGAATATCAACATAAGTGATGGGCTCCTTCAGGACAATAGATTCTCCAGGTCGGAGTTGTCCGTACTTTGCTGAACTTTGAATGAACAGGTGAACAGCTCTCTCTGAAGCAGCTGTGATGAAGCTTCAAGCTCCTCTGGACTCGAGTCGAGCAGTGGGTATTTATTTGCGGCGGCTAAATTACAGCAGGTGACGTTTATAGTTTCAGAAAGAAAGCAACAACCAACAGGCTAAACCAACAGCCCAGTTCCAAACAGGCTCTGCACTGGTCTTTGTAGAAATCCCACATGATGATACTCGTTCAGATATTGACATGCAAACAGATTTCACTTCTCCTACAATATACTGTCGAGCCTTGGACTCTAACTTGGGATGCGCCATGTATGTTGACAAGTCTACATGGCCCAAAGATATGTTCATTAAGACCAGGTTAAATCGTTGGTACGATAAAGATGATAGAAGATAACTTGTTGATCGCCATTATCCAGATCACATGTTTAATCAAGGTCTTAAAGGGCACCTATTATGAAAATGCCACTTTTGTAGTGCTTCTACACGTTATTTTGGGTATCTGGCATGTCTACCGTCCCAAAAACTCTGGAAAAAAACAACTCACGCGATTTGTTGTGTTTCCTCTATGTCAGGAACTATGTGCGAGAGTGCGTCCAATGGGATTATTGGTTCGATGTACGTCACTAACGACCAAAACCCACTCCCCCATCGATCTATCCCACCAATAGATGGAACCACCACAGATTTAAGAACCACCCACTTTATTGAGGTCCATCGTTGTGTGCCGCCATTGCTAACCAGCCAGGGAGCTGGGTTGAGAGGCGGAGGAAACAGAGCCTGCGGTCGGGTGAGTTACCTGCCACAGCTCCCTCCTCAGCTCGGGCTCCGGCTGATGCTCCGCGATCACGGAGGAGGCACCGCGGCTCCGTCCTGTCACGGTGCAGGAGCCGTGGTACCGGCTGCCTCTTCCGCGATCGCGGAGCCCCGGCTCCGCCATCGCGGAGCCCCGGCTCCGTGAACGCGGAGCCGGTGCTCCTGCTCCACGGCTCGCGTTCACGGAGGAGGCTGCCGGGGCAGAAGCCGGGATCTCACGATCAGCTGGGTGAGAGGTGGAGGAAACAGAGCCTGCGGTCGGGGTGATTTACCTGCCACAGCACCGTCCTAAGCTCGGGCTCGCTGAGGGGCTGCTGGCTCCATGTCAGCTGCTCGCTTCTGGTGGATGTGTTTGTTTACGCCGGGGAGCTCCGCCGGACGGACCTCCGACCGGACCTCCGCTCCGCGCTCGGGCTCGCTCTCGCTGCCTCCACTAGCTGCCTCGCACTAGCTGCCTCGCTCTCGCTGCCTCCACTAGCTGCCTCGCACTAGCTGCCTCGCTCTCGCTGCCTCCACTAGCTGCCTCGCACTAGCTGCCTCGCTCTCGCTGCCTCCACTAGCTGCCTCGCTCTCGCTGCCTCCACTAGCTGCCTCGCACTAGCTGCCTCGCTCTCGCTGCCTCCACTAGCTGCCTCGCACTCCCCCGCTGCCTCGCACTCCCCCGGCTGACCGACACAAAGGGAGCCCGGCCAAGGTGCTCGCTGCACCGGGAGAGGTGGAGGTGCCTAGGTGCGAGGAGAGGGAGAGGCAGCCGGGAACGTGTCTATAGCCCCCACATCCCTTTGTCTGTCTATGTGTGTGTGCGTGTGCCTGTGTGTGTGTCTGTGTGTGCATGTGTGTGCGTGTGTCTGTGTCTGTGTGTGTGTGCGCTAGCGCTCAGAATATATGACCTGTATAAATAAAATGAATAAATAAACACATACAATTATATACTGTATACACACATATCTAATGCATGTATTTAAATAAATGTACATCTTTATCAGATGGTGTATTAGTTTTGAAAATTGTAGCTTCAATGAAGAAACACAACAAACTGATACAGAAATATATGTAGGACAGTGACTTAAAATGATTTTAACAACCTCAAATATGCTAAGGGGAGATTTAAGAGTGAAAGTGGATGTGTGAGTGACAGGGGGGGGGGGCGGGTCGGTGAGAGGGGGGCGGGTCGGTGAGAGAGGGGGCGGGCGGTCACTCAAAACAGGTCAATCTGAGGAGGGCTGTTTTAGACAGGGTAAGAAGGCTGCTGTTTTAAATGATCCTTGTGGTATTTTGACCAAAAAATGTTACAGACATTTCATTAAGACCCCAATGAACCATATCAACTGCGGTGAAATGGGCATAATAGGTCTCCTTTAATGGAACCAAACAGCAGAGCTAGATGTCCTTCAAGAGACATAATCTGCTATTAGTGTTTCCAGTTTTACTTTCTTCACATAATTACTTCCTGTCCTTCAGATAACTCCTCTGACCGCATTTAATAGTGTGGAAGAGACTGAGATTTAATAAGTGCTCCTTGTGAACCTGCGTCTGTCGGGTCATCTTTGTTTCCTTTGTCTGTGTGTTGCACAGAGCAGCTTGGACCGAGGAGAGAAAGGAAGTACAAGCTTTTCTGTGCCTCTCTGACAGCTTCTCCTCACAGCTCCCAGATCTCGCCTGCAGCAGTTGCCTTTGAACACAATGCCAACTCCTCTTCTCTGACGGGAGCCTTCTTTACCACGTTGTACGGGGACAGGTCTAAAGTGTGAGAGGATAAAAATAGGGTTTGTTTGAAGAACATGAGGACAATGGGCTCAGATACAAGTGGAGGTGAACCTTTGTCCAGCAAAAAGAGAAAAGGCAGGGGCTGAAAAACACCTTTGGGACTTAACTCAGCACATTCACAGCAATTTATATTCACATTTCCTACCTGAAAAATAGGTATATATACAGCACATCTAGTATTTTGTAAAGTACAACAAATTTTAAGTTTTATAATGTGGTGGAAGCTTCCAATAATGATGGAAATTTATGTTGATTATACCTGATATTTCATGTTCATATATAATTATTCAAGTTGTGACGATTAAACATCAATATCCATTAATTATTAATACTAATATTCCAGTGAATTAAATCTGGAAAAATATGTATAGTCTTATGAATCACGTTGAATACAACCTGCTTGTCCAGGTAACAGATAAGATACAAAATAGCTTTCCTTACTGTTATATTAAATATATTATAACTAACATAGAAGGGCTTTAATGAATGATGGATGGAATAAACCTGCAAAATGTGGGATTGACAGAAAAAGTATGAAGTGCTTCACACAGACAAATGACTGGGTACAGAACGCTCTTTAAAAGAAAAGAAAAGTTTAAAAGCTTTATAAATTATGGCTTTAGCACCGAATAACAATCAGTGTATACCAAAAAAAATCTTCACGTATAAAAACTTGAATATGAAGTGATTTTCACACTCAACCCAAGCTCATGAGAGAACATCGCCACTAATCAGCTTCCAGTGACATACATGGAAAAATATGTGAATTATTCACATGTTATTTCCAAGGGTCTATCATTACAGAAGATTGCAGAGCCTTCCAACCTGAAGCAGCTCACACGCTCTGCACCTCTTCCCTCTTCATAAATCCTGTTTCCTCACAATGTGTGTGGACGGACCAGATCGCCGCTCGACACATGCACCACGATAAATGTGTACTAGACCCTGTTTTTGAGGCATCAATATTCCTGCAGCTAACTTAATGTGTGGTTCCTCCAAACAGCACCGACGTCTCTCCACCGTATCATATCCTCCAAATAACTGTGTTTGACTCCTTCTGTGGAAAGATGTTAAATTCATAAGCTCGTTGCTGTGAAACTGTCAAGCGAAAGTTTTCCACCTGAAACATTTCCAATGAATGTCAATGAGCGAGTGCCGTGAAGAGGGAGCAGCGAGAGCGCTCAGGGCGGCGGGGGGGCAGCGGCGCCATGGCAGGTGGTGTGCGATTTCCCAATGTACAGAATATCATCCAACGCTACAGAGAGACCGCCACAGCATCACAATCCGGTGAACTCTCATGACTCTCAGTTCATTTTCATGCATCAGAATATCTGACTTTGGTCAACGCTATCGTGAAAGTCCTCGGACACGACTAACATATGGATTTGGCATCACGGCTCTTTCCGCTCTTTTTTGTGTTGTCTTGTGTCGTTTTAATGAGGAGGCGAGATGAGCCGGGAGCCGCCAGACAGATTGACAGGTTTTCATTAGATTGTTTTGTTAGGGGTTCTATAATTAATCCTTCTGAGACCACCACTGACTTTCCCTCTGACCGGTGGAGACATGAATAAGTATCTGTGCTGAATGCAGATGCAACATATACGCTGCCCCCCCTCAGAGAGACAGATATTCAGACGTGACGCCGTGCATGAGAGTAAACACGTCCTGATTTGTAAATGTTTTATCAGTTTTTTCTCCAGCTCATTCACTCTGAACAAATCTTTAGTAGCCTGAGTGTAACCAAACCTTAACCAAGAGGTGACAGGTCAGAAAATGTCCAATTAAAATATTGCGCCAAATGATATATGTAGTTTTTAAAAAGCCCAAACAACATCCTGCCAGATTAGAAAGTTTGAATATGACCTAAACCTAAAATGACATAAATTATCATCGAAAAAAAAGTATTTGACATATATTTCCCATCCACTAACAAGGAGGAGGCAGGGTTTCTGATCTATGCTGCAGCCGGCCACTAGGGGATGATCAAGACACTTATTTACAATATTAAGTTACTTGCTCAACTCTCTACTGTTGAGATTTGTTAGCAGGGAAGAGAAATACTGGATGTGTCCTGTTGTCATGTTTAATTTCTTTCTTCTTTCTTCTCTGACTATTTGTTTTCCCCGTGTCGGTCCATTTGTCTTCTCTTGCGGGGGAAGATGTTTGATGTGTCTCATTCTGCCGACGCTCTCTGAGGCACAGCTTCTCTCTTGTTTATTTTTAGAAACATTTCAAGGGGAAAACAGAGGAGTTTTGAAGTTTTATACTCTTTATCAGTTCTGAGGGGACGAGCAATACCTTCTATCAGAGCTCAGAGAGAGAGGGAGATGCTCAGATCAAATGAACTGGTGCAGGTCGAGCTCACCGGGAACCTGCATGTGTGGAAACGTGATTGGTTTATTTGGACATTCTGTGAGAGTCATCGAGGAAGAACCAGTGGCGTTCTACTTAGGTCAACTTTATCCTGTCCTTGATTTTTGGGGCTTGAATCTCGAAAAGGGACAGAAACAGCGAAACAGCACTTTTCTCACACGACTGTGTTTCGGTTGTCTCTTTCAATTCTTCTGACTCAAGACCAAAGAGGCTGTGTGGGGAAAAATAATGCTGTTGAGACACAATAAGTGCTGAGACTGTGGCTGTGAGAGGTGGGTAAAAAGGAGGAAGAGACGGAGCATCATTAGGAGCATTTCAGAGCCACCTGCCCGTCAAAGTGATTTCCTCTGACGACCAGGAGACACTGAAGAGCAGATCCACAAACAGAGCAAAGTGATAAAGACACAGACGAGAAGGAGAAGAAGAAAGACAGTGAGTCTCTGGGACTGTTCAGAAACATACATGTAAACACCCGGACAGACAGAAGCCAGAGAGAAACCGATGGACACAGAAAGCAGCCGTTGAAAGGGCTCATTTGTCAGAAAGACAGTGAAACTCAAAGCGGTTTCTTTGGATGACGACGACAATATTCTCTTCCGTCTGTGCCTCAGTGAAGAAGGAAACAGATTATGATAAATGGAGCATCAGTTTGA
The DNA here is from genome assembly GCF_963576545.1 of Limanda limanda. Taxonomy (NCBI): domain Eukaryota; kingdom Metazoa; phylum Chordata; class Actinopteri; order Pleuronectiformes; family Pleuronectidae; genus Limanda; species Limanda limanda. Next base: position 5,972,902 of record NC_083644.1, on the reverse strand, counting down.
GGAGAGACAAAAACACAAATGTTGACATCTTGATATATATTTTTACTATTGTGATGGAGTGTGTAATAAGACGAGGACAAACGTCTGATCCTCACAGACGGGAAAGGACAGTCCTCTCTATCCAAACCCTGGCAGAAAAAAACATCCCAATTAAGTCTCTTCAAGTAAAGTAAAACTAAATTTTGTCGTCGTTCCACTTTCTCCTCTTTGTCGATGTGTTCTTCTCTTCTACGACTTCTCTTTTTCATCCTGGGATATGTATATATATATATTCTGTCCTATTCGATCGCAGTGAATCCTCCTGAGCTCAGTGTATGTCTAGTGTCTCACAGATTTTATATTGTATTATACCCCTCAGAGATAATAAACATCTCCTTCATCCTTGATCGCTGACTGTCTTCGTGCCTCCTCTTCTTCCTCCTCTTAAATATTCAGTGTCGGTGAATCATCCCGAGTGGCTCCTCTCCTCACCTCACAGCTCTTTGTGCCTCTCATTGATAAGTGTCGACTAATATGAGCTAAACTGGAGATAATACGCGCTCATCATTCTGTTCCTCTGCTCGGTCGGTGAATCAGAAACTGGATCCTGTGGCCACGGGTCCATTGTTATTCTGAAAATGAAACCCATTGAAGGTGAGGCTGTGTAATAGCAGAGTAATGCAGTAGCTGTGTGATCTATGAGCCACCTTGTGTGGGAGGGAGGCTGAAGAATGAGCAAAATAATACAGTGGGACCTTGGGAGGAAATCACTTTTGTCCGGTGATCTGTCGGCCATTCTTCTTACTGTAATTACACTGATCCTTGGAATCCCAGCTTGTCTGGAATCTGACCCGACATGAAGTACGGAGATCCTGAAGGAGTCTCCATTAGTGGAGAGAATGAATGATTCACATCTTAATATCTCCGGCTAAAGAGCCTGCTGGAGATCTCTGACAGATATTGTGTTATATTAGTAATAAGTTATTACCGCCCGTTCAGCTGCAGCGGCTCGGCCCTCAAACCATCAGGATTCACTGTGGGAGATAAAGTCAGAGAGGCATGTTATTGTAATTCCACAGCTTCCATTTATGTTTCATTAAACAGCTTTATAATATACGGTCCGGACCAATGATGGATGGAGGGATATGAGAAGCATCAATAATACAGGGCCATTCGAATGTGTGTGTTCGTGTGTGTGTGTGTGTGTGGTCTGTAGTCAACCCAGGGCAGCCTAACACACTCACACTATACCCACAGTCGAACGCTTCCTCCCCTCTGACTCTGGCGATCAGCTTTGCATGAAGAATACACCCCCCTACACGGATTCTCAATACGTGGCGTTTCCCCGGCACACCAAGCTGCTCTTAACCCGGTGGGAACGCCAGCAGCCAGATGGGCTAAAATGTGTTGACATGCGGTTAAGTCCACCGGAGGGTTCATTACACCGAGAAGACGAGCAGAGAGGAGACAGTTCACAACATCCGAGGCTTAACTTCGTACATCACAGGCCCAATGTCAGCTGGGCTCCTTTAGATGTGCAGGACAGTTCCAGGTGTGTTTGCTCTTTCACGCTTTCCTTGTCATAATTAAGAAGGTTTTTCATGTCTGTCCTACCTAGCATCGGGCTCATAACTCCCTTCACAACTTTTTTAAGACCTAGTTTCTTTCTGCAGCAAAGCTCCTGCAAAGTCTGAGGTCCGGTTGATTCAGATGATCAATAGGTTTTCTTTAAAGACCAAAATAATAATTTCATACCTTTCTGATTTGATCCAGACCTGCAACATTTTCAGTTAATTAAGAATTAATTAATAATTAGAAATGTATAAATTCTGAAAATAATTATTTGGCCAGCTTGCTCCGAGATTACAGACCAGAACAATATAAACTAGGGTAGAACATATTTAATTTAAAATAAATATATAAACAAAGAATGATTCTAAAATACAAGTTAAGAAAAAAGTAAAAGTACAAGTGACTGTAAATTACATAAGTACATAAATTAAGTATATACCAAGTAATGTACTGTAGAAATTGATCTATATAAATATGACTTTTACTTTGTACGTACCAAAGTCCTGAGAAAAAGACGAATTGAGTGAAAACACCAACGTTGGAGGAAAATTTCTTTCTTCAGCTCTAAATTAAGACTCAAACCAGGAAAATTTAGCTTTGGTAAAATGTTTAATTACCAGACATGATGACTGGTGTGAGTTTAAAACGCAGCATCTCCACTTCCTCACATCGAACAAAAATGAAGCCAAAATGTTCCAAGGGCTGTTGATTTCATTTGGAGCCAGAGTCTGTATTTGGACCATGTCCAATCTGCTAACATGGAGGAGGAGTTTTTTTTTTAACCTATACTGCAGCCAGCCACCAGTGGGCGATGGTGTATGGTTCTCAGAGGCTGCCATCTTGCATGATTTGTTTACAGAATTTAATCCTGGACCATCTTTTGATGCACACAATTCTACACCTGGTAACTTTAACTGGAAAATGTGATGTGATTTAGAACCTGGGCTCCTCCTGAGTTGCTGGAGAGAGCCGCGGCCTCAGGGACGGAGCCAGGTGGAGACATGCACTGAATAGCAAAGCCCGGTTTCACATTACAACGTACAAAAGGTGTCTGCTCTCTAAATGTTTGATCAGCTCATTTGGATTCTCTCGGCGTCGAGGCCAAAGGTGCCAGTTCCCTCTGATATTCTGGCTCGCTGAGTGACAGCAGATGGGAGCGTAGCTGAGTTAATGAGAGCGAAGCAGAAAGGCCATTCTGCTGATCGACAATGAAACCGCTGACAGTTTCCCATGTTTGGCTCCAGCGATACACGGCCGGATCAACACGCATGGAACACGGGTGGGACATTAGAACTACATGTAAACGTGTGTATTCATGTGTGTCATCTGGGGTGTGTCATCATGTGAGTATAATTCAATCAGGTGGAATATTACTGGTTTTATTCAATACTAAAACTTACAATAACAGATCAGAAACAAGCTGTTAACACAACGCAGCCTTTAAATCACCTTGTAAGTTGTTCTGGGGGAAGATGGAAGCATAAAGTTGCTAAATTACACTTCTAGTGAACCTGAACCACAGATTTTAAATAAAGATGGTCGACCTGACATCTCCTAAAAGTGATCGCCCCCTTGTGGCCGGCTGCAGTTTCGGTCTTTAACCCGGCCTCCTTCATGTTATTAGATAGGACATGAAACAACATTTTGCTCAGATTTTGGGATAAAACTAGTTTTGCATGTAGACAGGACCCAAAACCATTTAAATAAAATTTTATGGGGAACATCCATAATTTCCAAAGTGATTTGTGTTGAAACACGATCAGGCTCTGTGATGCATCAGGGATTTCCTGTCTGGCTAAGGCTGATATAACATCTTCAACCTCTTCAAATGAGGCGGTTGACATGTAATCTATGGCTGAACGCTATTATGAGACGGTCTCTCCAACCAACAGGTCAAGCTGCCACTCAGACAATCTGTCCACCGGCTCATTGTTCATTCAATCCTTTTTAATACCCAGCGCCTTAATCACAGGACTTAACGAGGGAAATTCTCCACGTTAAATAGTTTCTATTAAGTTTGATCGGGCTTATAGCAGAGGACAGAAATGATTAATGACTTGCACAGAACTCCGGACATATTGTGAATAAAGGTGACCAACGCTGGTCGTGATTTCTGTAGCGGAATTTGTACGTCATGTCCTGCCTCCTGCTGCTCCATCTAAACACCACCCACCGTTATGTCTTAAGGGAGAAAGTCCGGACCAAGTTCTCCAAAGCTCCTCTGGAGGTCACATCTGAAACCGGCTTGTATCTGTTGTTGTTGGATGAGTGAGCTGAACATCTGGAGTCTCGAGAATCAAAGGCTCCAGATTCACAAGCACATTGTTTCGTGCTTGGACGACAAAAAACAAACCAAGGTCATTCAATCACTGCAACACACAGGAGGTGTTTTTTTTTTTTTTCAGTCCTGTTCCACTAAGAGGGCTGACTCCAGAGAATAGAAACGTCAGGGTGCATCGACGTCCTTGACTAAACTTCATTCGAACTGTCTTGTTTCAGACAGAATGACCAGCTGCCATGACAAACAAAAGACAGAAACAAGCTTTGAAATTCCGGCTGGATTAAGAAAAAAAAGTCCCCAGAGAGTCACTTCCTTTTGATTCTGTGTTTTTAAATTAAATCCCAATAGGACGACTGCTTCAATCAATACGTGTGCTTTTTTACGACGTGGTCTCATGCAATGATCTGTCACCAACGACCACTGCCACTGTCTTTATCTGAAATTAAATCTTTTAATTATGCTGGTTCCAGTATGTCAGAACCGATCTGCTTAACATCCAGAGTGTCGGGCTTACACTTCCCCTGGTGAAGGGCAATTAACATTCTTCTCTCATCTTATCCTTAATCATCTTCCAATTATCAAAGCAGTCCAAGTGAATCCCTGCAGGGATCATACACTTACATGTAAACAGAGATGTGGGGGAAAGTATCCAGACACCTGAACATGACAGCGAAATCACAAACTAAATAGATTTTATTTCCCTGGTAATTATTGAGCTAGCCCTGTGCAGTTTCTGTCTAAAGGACTTTATCAAGGTGTTCCAGAGATGTCGCATTCACAAGGCAAAAAGTTTCCTTTGTGTGTTCACAGTGACCTTTGACCTCCAAAGTGTGATCAGTTCATCCTTGAGTCCAAGTTAATGTTTGTTCCCAATTTGAAGAGAGTCTCTCAAGGCGTTCTTAAGATATCGCATTCACAACAATTTGACAGAGGTACAACCCGAAAACATGAAGACACATAAAAAGTCAAACACTGACATGAAGCATAAGAAATTATGAGTTTTCCTTTTTTAACCTTCAACCAAAACCACCTGTTTTCAGAGTGTCCTGCATTTCTGCCTCCCACCATCTGCTGACATGTATTCTAGTTGACATTATAATGTTGAAACAGGAGAGAACTGCACAATGAAAAGTTAAGAAAACTAGTTAGTTTGATTAATTTTAAATTTAAAGGCAGATTCAATCAACTAAATTCTGAAGAGAATAACTTTTTGCCAAATAATTAATTAATTTAAACCAATTAAAATAGCGCACAGTAAAGCACCAAGGCCCAACATTTAAATTAAATCAAGTTTATAGATGTAAGTCCAGTAAATATGCCAGATTTTTAGATTAAGATCCATGAGAAACTGTGAAAGGGGTATAAACAAATCAAAGGAAGAAAACGCCCTATCTACCAATGTTCAAGGAAAGGACTCAGCCACATGTTGCGTTTTTCAAACACTAAAGTGCTGGAGAAACAAAGTCATCAAGTTCTGTCACATGACATTTTGTGACTGAGGCCATAGAGAACGTTTACCTTGCTCTACAACCAAAACATGATTATTCCAGGTGAACAGGGAGTTTTGCTGAGTTGTTCACATGAAGTTTGTCTGGACTTTTCCTCGGCTGCATCCTCCAGCTCCTCCAGGGGGAACCTGATCCCCCCCAGCCCCCGAGATGAGATGTACTTCCTCCAACATGCTCGGGGTCTTACCCGAGGGTCTCCTGCTCGCTGGATGTACCTGGAATCACCTCGGCTGTTGAACCAAGCTTCCTACACGTATCTGAGCTCCCTGTGCATCCCACTCATTTCAGCCTCTTTTATCAAATGCTCAGCACCAAATGTCAGTCAGGACCGAAGGCTCCGGACCGCAGGTGGAGGCTGGGGTGTAAATCAGAAGCTTTGCCTTCAGGCTCGGCTGCTTCTCCTCCATCAGGGTCCTGTAGCAGCCTGCAGCCACAGCAACACACACAGCTCTTCACACCTCTTCTGATACACAACTGCAAACAACACCAGGGGCGTCGCTACAGGGCTGGCAAACCTGTCCCTGGGGCCCCGAGCTGAGAGGGGCCCCTGAGAACAGTTGATTACATTAGTACACAGCAACAACAGTTTTGTTAGACTCCCCCTTAACTTTTGGCCTTTGAAGAATTGAAATGTCTAAAGAGCTCTTATATTTTAACTTTACTGTCATGGTATTATGATTTTACTCTCATAATATTATGAATCTACTCTCATAACATTGAACTTTATTCTCATCACATTAAAAATGTATTCTTGCAATATTACTAACTTCAGTTTTAATTATTTAAGATTTTATTCTCATATTAGAGTGCTACTGTCAAAAAAATGCAATTTACTCTCACAATATAATATTTGTATTAAACAATATTTGGCTTTAATGCCCAACAACAAACAGCTCTCACACAAAGTGCCAGTGTTGGGACACGTTCAGGTTGAAATCTCCGGCCTCCAGACAGATTGGGAACATGAGAGATTTGGGTGATTAGGCCAAAGAGGTTTCATTGAGTGTTGGTCTTTGTTAGTTCCACTCGTGTGACTTTTCCCTTTTCTTCTTCTGTGGTGCGAAACAGGTAAGTACCAGGAGAGCAGTGTGGTGACCATTTGGCATCTTTTTAGTTTTTCCTTCAACAACATCTTGCAGGTGAAACTCAGGGGGCCTCCCGGGGGCGTCCACTCAGCGGCCCGGTTCAGGAATCAATCCATCATGTTTAGAACAAACACCACTGAGATCCGTCAGCCCAGTTTTTTTTATCCCAAATGACTCGCCTATCTCACAGATGGTTGACTTTAAGAGCGACCAGCTTCAGGGTTCACAGCGCAGCTCAAAGGCAGCGCAGCTTTCAATAAACAGCTGCTTTGTTTTCGCTCTTAAATATGCAACTTGTTTGTTGCTCGCAGCGTGTGGTGCAGCTCACACTGGGCTGATCTGAGAACCAGTGAGAGGCAGAGAGAGGAAGGGAGAGCGTGTTGGAGAAGCTGCTGCTAAGAAATCCCTTCACATCTTATTAGAGGCCAGTTTAGCTCGCGCATTTGGAATTCATGCCGGTCTCCATGCTCCTTTTAACGCCTCTGCAGTTATCAAATCATTAATTAAGCTTATGTCAAATCTACCCAGTGAGTCCGGGGTGGGGGGGTGAGAGAGACCCGACTGTAAGCATTGCCAGCCGTCTGCTTCCAACATGCTAGTGTCGCAGGCGATCAGTCCTGATAGGCCGTCTGTCCAGGCAGAGCCAAAACTGTATGTGTGTCAGCAGCATGAGAGAGCCTCCTGATATCAAAGACCATGAGAGTCCTCCATGAAATGTGACTGGATTAGATTATAGTGTAAGTGTATTAAAATAACTACATTAACTAAAGAAATGCACATATTTAGCATAACTTGAACAAAAGGTGACCTTGTGACAGCAAATCTCAGAAACTCTTTAATCCACTTTAATGTTATGTATAAATAAAGATGGATGACACGTCTCCGTTTCCTCCCACTGTGCAAAGGTGAAGCCAAAATATCCGGAATAAATTTGATGCCATCTTGAACTTTTTAAGGCATCAACTGATTAAAACCACCTAACATCAGTGCAATAAGAAGCTCAAATAAAAGACAGAATATTTAGTTTGTTCTATTTCCCCTCTGCTAACATGGAGGAGGTTTTCTTTTTCCACCTATTCTGCAGCCAGCCACCAGGGGGCCATCCAGATGTTTCTGGGAAACGTTCTATTTGTAAACACAATCTAATGAAGTTACCGTACCAGCTGCAAGTAACTGCAGAGCGAAGAAAAGCAGGTGGGATTTATGAGCTATGTGGCAGCCAGCCACCAGGGGGCCATCCATTTTATTTGGCTTCACCTTCATGGAGCTGTCATGTCTTTATTTACACTCTGAACCAGCTGTGTCAGCCCTTGTACAGACAATGAACCATTTGAATTAGCTAAGAACACGGTTTTTACCCCTGTTGTGATCATAGAATAACAAAATTGTTGAATTTTCATCTATTTACGTTTCTATCTCTCACAAACTACTAACATGGCTTTTACACTTTTGTGTTTGTTGCGGGGGAAATCTGTTCCTGCAGTTTTAAAACCAGCTGCATCAATTAAACAGCAGAGGCTCACTGAGCCAGGATTTAATAGCAACTCACTGAGCATTCACCTGCTGCTCAGCAGGTCCCATTTCCCTGAGAGGTGAAGTCTTTGTTCCAAATTCCATGTGTTCATGTGTTTTGGAGCAAAAATAAATAGACGCTGTAAAGAAAATGTGATTTAGTTATGTGTTTTAACATCCTGACACTTTTTCCTTTTACCTTACAACGAAAAGCAAAGAAAAATTATCAGGTGGGACAGAAATATAAATATCTTTTACCTTAATCACGATATACATATTGTATTGTTTAAAAAGTGCTTGTGAGAGATGCGCATTCAGTTTACAAGTGACATGAGTAACATTTAACAAGTCAACATTAGAAGCTGCTATGTAGAGCTGGTTTTAACTATTGCACCCACATGAATCTTTACCATCAGCAACACATTGTTGTGATTATTCCCACATCACACAAACGCACAATACGCACAGATGCACAGTATTTATGTGCAGCAGTTCTGTAACGCCACCGAGGTTTTGAGTGAGAGTGAGTGTCTAGTTTCTCTAGTTGAATGTGACAGGAGCCGTTAGCACATCATTGAGATTCAGTGGAGGTTTATATCGGAGCTGGCATTGGGCACATTTCATGGTCTGAATCTTTTAAATTCCATTTCCTTTCCAGCTAATGGAGGAGACTGCAGGAGACTCCTCAGACACCGATCTCATCTCGGTACAGTGTGTGTGTGTGTGTGTGTGTGTTTGTGTGTGTGTGTGTGTGTGTGCGTGTTAATCTTTTCCATTTCTGAATATCTTAGAACACTCAAAAAGGGCAAAATGAGACTCAAGTGGCTCCTCGACCAGCCTGTGGTTGATGCATTTGAGGCTTTTATCTGAAACTTGAAGTGACTCGTTGCATCTTCTATTTATGGAATTATTTACACAATACTGACTCTGCACTGCTGAACTCTCCAAGTTTCCAGGAATCCCGAGAGTTGACGGACACGTGGGGACTTTCAGATAAGTGGAACAAGTGACTGAAGTCAATTTCTCATCACCCTGCCCTCTGTGGGGCACCGACTCACTCAAAGGCTCCTGGTTTCATCACCTTGACGACCTATATGTCAGAAGCTTTGAGGTTCAAGTTGCTGAAAACCTATTGGCGGTGAAATCAGCTGGAAAATAGAGGAACTTTCTACTCAGGAAGAAACTTTTCTGCTGTATCACAGCGGGGTCAAACCCAAAGATCGTTTTTTCCTAAATTCAGGATGACATAAAAAAACATGCTGGTCGACATCTAAAGTGAAAAGTGCTCTTAAAGAGTCCTGCTGTCGTGTTTGAAAGAAGTTGGAGAATCAAACTTGAAAAAAAAAAACAGTACCTGCAGAAAGACCCGCGTCAGCAACATCTGAGCTGCTTCCCGCTGATCTGAGACTGTGCTCATCCAGACGGACAGATCACTGACTTTAGAACTTTTGTGTCTATGAAGACATTTTAGGATATGAAATCTGGAGAATGTCGAGGAAATCGATTCCAAAACTTTAAGTTTGCATGAAGAAAACTGACGGAGATATTTCATGTCAGACTTTAAGATAAGTAATGTCACTTGGGTAGAGCTTGCGGGAGATGACGTGAATGTGTGTAAAACTTCAAGATAATATCTTTAAATTCTTTGAAAAACTTTGATACTTCAGATCAAGTTCTGTGACTTTTTTCAAATCATAATTTTGGAAATACTGATTTGTCAGTATTCCCATGACATATTCATTTGTATTGGTGTTTGATGAACTGAATAAACACTAAATAATTCAGTCATAGGCAACATTTAACCAAAGAATCACCTTAAAACTAAAATCTTGACACAGAAACACCAGAAGCTCTGTTTGATATGATCACATCTGTGTTATTGTGCCACCTTCTGGTCACAGTCTGTACAGCAACACTACAACCTCTAAATAAACTGTTGTCATGAACTCCTTTAGTACAGGACGAGACATGAAACTAAAATATTTGTAATGATTTTTATTTTATTTTATAGCCTATTTTCATATTTTGTCTTATTTGATTTTTATATATCCAAATAATGGTGAAAAAACAAAAAACGTCTTTCAGAAAAGACTGTTCGTTAATTATAAGAAATGTTAGTTTTCTCAAAAATGTTAAATGTTATGGCTAATATTTATATTCTTATATGTGAATTTACAGTAAATATAAATTAATATTCTCCCATATCTCATGCAATACATTAATTGTACCCTGTACCTCGTTGTGAACACACCAGCAGTGCCAAAACATTGTTCCATCAGACTACAGCGCCCCCTGCTGCCTGATTATCATTGTTGTCCACACATAAAAAATCCATATAATACTGTTGACCTTGGCAGTTTTTATCTTTATATTTTCCATCAGTCTGCACAGAACAAGACACGTGTAGTAAAATTCAACAACTAGAACTTTTTTAGAAGGATGGACGACTTGTCTTCATTTCCTCCAGAGTAAAGTGTACAAATGCTACCATCTTACAATCTGGGGACAACTTTTTTGTTGGGTCCATGTTGGGTTTTTTCAATATGGATTTATTTTCGTCGACCGTTCAGCCAAAGATTCCCTTCTTCTTTGCTGTTGAGGAAAAACAAACATGTCATCACCTACAAACATCATCCTCATCATCATCATCATCATCATCATCATCATCATCATCATCATCATCATCATCATCATCATCATCATCATCATCATCATCATCATCATCATCATCATCATCATCATCTTCATCATCTGCCTCCTGTGTCCTCACCTTTCTCAGTCACAGTGTACATGGCCTCCATGCCACCTTTGATGTGGTCAGTGACGTGACAGTGTAAAAGCCAAGTACCAGGAAACTGAGGACGCATCTTCACCGTCTGCAGGTGAGAGAGAAGAGAAGCTGATCCACTGGTTCCAGAGGTTCACACATAGTTCAACAGACTGTCTCCAAATCCTGTCCCACCTTTTTCAGATATTTTCCTTTTTATTCATTCTAAAGATGAAGTTTTAAAGCTTGTGTAACATTTCTTTTAAAATACTTACTATTATTAAACTTAATATTTACTTGTTTGTATCGTATAGCCCAGAAAGCCCCGACAGTGTTTTAATATTTGTGTGCAGAAGAGAAATTACAAAAAATTCACCTGTGTCTCTAAAGGCTTAATTAAATTTTTCCCTTATAACATAACATTTAATGAAATTCTATCTGCTTGTGTTTGGAGACACACGATTGTGCTCAAGATACAAAATGACCACCTGTAGTTCTCTTAGTTAAAGTGGATCTGTTTCAAAACACAATATTTTCAGTTGTCTATTTCTTGCTGGTTTGCTCTCTGCAGCAGTTTGTGTTATCATACCTGTTCGTTGTGTTGGATTTGTTAGTTCCTACAAACACTGATCCCCCAAAATTCATTTGTTGGTGTTAAAATGCAACAAAGACAAAAGGAGTTTTAACAGAAAGTCACCAGGTGATGAGGTTTTACCTGGAATGTTGCTGGAAACAGCTCGAACACGTCCGTGTTGTGAGATCCTCCGCCGAGCTGCAGAGAGGAGGCGGTTGTGTCATCGTGTTTGTTGTTGCAAACTGTGATTGTGTTGCCGTGTGCTGTGTTTTTCCTCACCTTATACTGCACACTGTGTCCGTGCCAGTGTGCTGTGTGTATGTCCACCTCAGTGCCCATTCCTATCAGGTACCAGTACACCTTATCCCCCACCTCCATGGTCAGACCATTCAGGTTACCGTACATGAAGCCATTAATGGCTACAAGAAAACACACACACAGAAAGTTGTATATTTTTTTCCCCTGTCAGAATAACGTGTTTGATTTCACTTGTATGTTTATATCTCACCGTGCATCTTGTTGCTCTCAATGAAAGTTTCATCGTCCTTTAGATTTGGGCGAGGGCTTCTGATCTGGGTCCTGATGTTCTCATCCAGATACCTGCAGGAGGAAAGTCATCAAGAACAAGAACAGATGGGTTTGTTCCTGGAAGAAGTCAGATACTGCACATTCATCCTCCTTCTTTCATCCCCGCCCTCATCCATTCCTCCTCTTCCCCTCATCCACTCATCCTCCTTCTTTCATCCCTACATTCATCCATTCATCCTCTTCCCCTCATCCATTCATCCTCCTTCTTTCATCCCTACCCTCATCCATTCATAATCATCCCCTCATCTATTCATCATCTTCCCCTCATCCATTCATCCTCCTTCTTTCATCCCTACCCTCATCCATTCATCCTCTTCAACTCATCCATTCATCCTCCTTCTTTCATCACTACCCTCATCCATTCATCCTCTTCCCCTCATCTATTCATCCTCCTTCTTTCATCCCTACCCTCATCCATTCATCTTCTTACCCTCATCCATTCATCCTCCTTCTTTCATCCCTACCCTCATCCATTCATAATCATCCCCTCATCTATTCATCATCTTCCCCTCATCCATTCATCCTCCTTCTTTCATCCCTACCCTCATCCATTCATCCTCTTCAACTCATCCATTCATCCTCCTTCTTTCATCCCTAGCCTAATCCATTCATCCTCTTCCCCTCATCCATTCATCCTCCTTCTTTCATCCCTACCCTCATCCATTCACCCTCTTCCCCTCATCCGTTCATCCTCCTTATTTCATCCCTACCCTCATCTATTCATCCTCTTCCCCTCATCCATTCACCCTCTTCCTCTCATCCATTCATCCTCCTTCTTTCATCCCTACCCTCATCCAATCATCCTCATCCCCTCATCCATTCATCCTCCTTATTTCATCCCTACCCTCATCCATTCATCGTCTTCCACTCATCCATTCATTCATCCTCCTTCTTTCATCCCCACCCTCATCCATTCATCCTCCTTATTTCATCCCTACCCTGGTCCATTTATCCTCCTTATTTCATCCCTACCCTCATCCATTCATCCTCTTCTACTTATCCATTCATTTATCCTCCTTCTTTCATCCCCACCCTCATCTATTCATCCTCTTCCCCTCATCCATTCATCCTCCTTCTTTCATCCCCAAACTCATCCATTCACCCTCTTCCCCTCATCCGTTCATCCTCCTTATTTCATCCCTACCCTCATCTATTCATCCTCTTCCCCTCATCCATTCACCCTCTTCCTCTCATCCATTCATCCTCCTTCTTTCATCCCTACCCTAATCCAATCATCCTCATCCCCTCATCCATTCATCCTCCTTATTTCATCCCTACCCTCATCCATTCATCGTCTTCCACTCATCCATTCATTCATCCTCCTTCTTTCATCCCCACCCTCATCCATTCATCCTCCTTATTTCATCCCTACCCTGGTCCATTTATCCTCCTTATTTCATCCCTACCCTCATCCATTCATCCTCTTCTACTTATCCATTCATTTATCCTCCTTCTTTCATCCCCACCCTCATCTATTCATCCTCTTCCCCTCATCCATTCATCCTCCTTCTTTCATCCCCAAACTCATCCATTCACCCTCTTCCCCTCATCCGTTCATCCTCCTTATTTCATCCCTACCCTCATCTATTCATCCTCTTCCCCTCATCCATTCACCCTCTTCCTCTCATCCATTCATCCTCCTTCTTTCATCCCTACCCTAATCCAATCATCCTCATCCCCTCATCCATTCATCCTCCTTATTTCATCCCTACCCTCATCCATTCATCGTCTTCCACTCATCCATTCATTCATCCTCCTTCTTTCATCCCCACCCTCATCCATTCATCCTCCTTATTTCATCCCTACCCTGGTCCATTTATCCTCCTTATTTCATCCCTACCCTCATCCATTCATCCTCTTCTACTTATCCATTCATTTATCCTCCTTCTTTCATCCCCACCCTCATCTATTCATCCTCTTCCCCTCATCCATTCATCCTCCTTCTTTCATCCCCAAACTCATCCATTCACCCTCTTCCCCTCATCCATTCATCCTCTTCCACTCATCTATTCATCCTCTTCCCCTCATCCATTCATCCTCCTTCTTCATATTTAGACTCACCAGCTTTCATTCTCATCAAAAATCAGGAAAAGCAGAGCGAACTCTTCCACTTCTTTCTTTAGTCCCAGACTCCTGGAGGCAGATTGATAAAACAACACGTCAGCACTTCACTGTAATTATGAAGCTTAATAACACAACCCGGTGTAAACATATAATATAATAATGCTTCATAATGCAGAAAGTCTCACCTACTCCAGCTACGGCGACAAATCACCAGCGAACCAATCAGCCCACTGTACATATCCTTGAGAACAGGGAAGAAACATGTGTTGCTGTGTTATTGCCTGTATGTGTGTGTGTGTGTGCGTGTGTGTGTGTGTGTGTGTGTGTGTGTGTGTGTGTGTGTGTGTGTGTGTGTGTGTGTGTGTGTGTGTGTGTGTGTAAACTACCTTTACAACATCCACAGTGGAGTAGTATGCTGACACAGAACAATCCTCCTGCTCTGGGGTCGGGCCTGTGTTCTTTGTCACGTACCACTTGTAGGTGTAAGTCTCACCTGGGAAAACACAACCATTAAAAAAACATAAGTTACACATGTCAGTCCCATAAATATGCACATGTCAGCAGCAGCAATCCTCTAGATTACAAAAGGAAAACAAGCATTTTCATGAAATCAGCTTCCTGCACCTGGTGGGGTGGGGTGGACCTCGGGGACATCTGTCTTGACTCCACTGGCGTGAATAGAATAAGGTCTGGACGCCATGTTCTTGAAAACCACATTCACCTTGTCCCCAACATCAGCGTGAATCATCGGACCTGAGAGGAAGAGAAGGAACCACATCAGGCCAGATGAAGTCTAACATCTTTAAAATGTGAGTAAATACTTAAACTACACTGTGTTTACGTCAGATCAAGACAGTTCTGTTCGCATTCCCACCCTTGAGAGCCTACCCATGATTCCCAGGTGTTCCATATCGGCCGGTCTCTCCACCTGCTTGGTGAATTTGCTGTTGGTGAACTGGCGGTACACCACCTTCTTGTAACTGGAGCCGATGAATCCCCCCTGCTTGTCCAGGAAGACAGGAGCCGGACTGCAGGGGGACACAAATCATGTCATTCAAATAATCACTCACAGAGCCAAGAACTGTTTTGGGGGGGGCGGGGGTGTCTTCACCTGTCGTGACCTCGGAACATCTCCTCCTCCCAGGTGCGGTTGGGAGCGTAGTCCCAGTCTATTTCCACGGCGGCCACGTAGTACGTTTTGGAGTGGAGCATGATCTCGCTCTGACGCTGCAGGAAGCCGCACTTTGTTACTGTGTAGTTGGCTCTCATGCCGCCTTGATAATGCATCACGGTAGGAGACACCACTTCAAACTGACCTGAAACACACATGACACATACAAAACTTAATGATAAAACCCAAACATCGATAAAGGGGAAGTTTGCTTCGCTTGAAGTTAGTGTCTTTCCTCTCACAGTCAAACTGATTTGTGTTATTCAGTTATCAGAAGTCGTTCCGTCTTTGCTCGGCCACGTACGTACAGGTTTGTCATTACATGCCTGCGTTTTCCTGAGGTGCTAAGCGTAGTGTCACACAAATCAAGCGCGGTGCAGTGGTTAAAACAATTTAATTGTGTTGTTGTGTGCTGTTGTGGTGACCAATTTGTCGCCAATTTGTGTTTTGATGATGTTTCTGTTGGTTTTCACTTTGTCAAAAGATGAGCATGAAGCAGTGGATTTACTTTTTAGGATTTGTTCAGGCTTGTCGTGATGGTTAAAGGGAGAGATGATTTCTCTAGGAATCGATATCATAAAAATACGTGTAAAAGATGTTGTTCTAGGGCGTTAACTGAGTGGGAGGAGTCAGAGGGAGACGTGTACCCATGCTGTCGGGCACCATCGTGACCGTGTGCGAGATGTGAGGGAACACGCTGATGGTGTCTCGTCTGTTCTGGCGATAGATGAAGCGGTTTCCCTGGAAGTGAAGGCTGTTGATGTCCGTCTCCGAGCCGAGTCCCGACAGGTGCCACGTCACTTTGTCCCCCTTGCACATGGTCAGGCCGGGGAGGTTCCTGTACACAAACCCATTGATGGCTAAAAAGCAGAGCACAGAAAAAAAACATCTGTTCAAAATCTGCCACGATAGAACGACAATTCCTCCCCTCCAGCACGGAAATAAACAGATACATTTAAGATCTTTACAGGTCATAATCAAGCTGCCATGTGATCAGTGTGTGTCTCCTACGCACCGTGCATCTTGTTGCTCTCCATGAAGCTCTCATCGTCCTTGTTGACAGTGCTGGCAGCAGTGGTGAAGGTCTTGATGTTCTCGTCCAGGTACCAGCTCAGGTTCTCGTCGAACACCGTGGCCATGAGGTGGAACTCCTTATCAAAGTTTTTCTACATGAGGAGAAGAGGAAACGTGTCAAACTGTGGTTTCATTGTGACTTATTAACCTGTCTGCTATTCTGCAATGTTTATTTTATATAATAAAGGTCTTCATATCGGCCATAGACTATTTGCGGATATTCATCAGACCACTGATAAATTGGAGGGGCTGAAATATAGTCTCTTGGTTGTTGTTTCGCTGGTTTGACAAAAACGTTGTCAGAGTCCAGCTTGATGTCAAATTTGAAACAAACCGACTGTGAACTAGCAACTCGTACAAACTGCACAAAATCTGAAAGGAGCTTTTCCTAAGACTAAACGTTCTTCTGCTCATGCTGTAATTCCAACAGGAAACACATACTTCTTTATAAAGGAGGAACTTGAGGTGAAGTTGACTTCCTCTGACTCTGTCCTCACCTGTACTCCTTTCTTCAGTGATCCCTGTCCACAGATGAGGAGGGGTCCCACCAGCCCAGAGTTGGTGTCTTTAATAGGGTCCACTGCAGAGTAGTAGAGGTACGTGAGACAGTCGGCCTCTCCGCTCACCGGACCGGCACCGACCGGCACCGTCCACTCGTAGGTGTGCACCGTCCCTGGTTTGACCAGAGCCGCTGGCATAGGAGTCACTACTCCTGAAAACCCCAGAGGAGGAGAACTGTTAGAATGAAAAGGGATCTGTGTAGGAAATAGTGAGAATTAAAGATTTGAACCCACTTTGTTCCCTCTTCAGCTCTCGTATTTTCTTGGCTGTGTGAGACTCTGAGGAAAAGAGGGATGAGGGACACATGAAAACAGATGAAGAAACTCTCTAGTGACAGGACATCTCATGCACCGATAACCAAGTGTGCACATGCATGTGTTTACCTTCAGGTTCGTTGTAATAGAGCGTCCCATCCTGCTCCACGTCGTACTGAACCCCGTGCGCCTGGATGGAGTACGGGCGGCTGGCTTTGTTCTTGAACACCACGTTGATGGTGTCCCTCTCTTCAGCTCGCAGCACCGGACCTGCAGGCGTAGACGGACACAGACAGGAAGTGAAAACTTAGGACACATCTGAAGTGAAGTCTCCAAATCTAAGACATGGGAGTGCAAATGAAAAGACTCCCAGGAATATGTATTAAGCTGTTTTGAAACAGGAAGCAAAGTTCCACACAGCAGAATAAAAATAAGATCCTGGTGACGTATGTCAAACACTTGAAATATGAATGAACAAGATTCTCCTGGACACCATTTATTTCCATTCATTCCTGGATGATTAGACAATTATTCTACATTTGACAGTTGAGCAGCTGATTGACAGATAATTAACTGACAGCTTCTCAATTATGAGCACTTGCAGCTTTTCATGTCATTTTAATCCAAAAACATTTTTCCTGCCAAATAATTCTGAGTTTAACAACTTCACTTTCTGAGTCGTGTTCTTTTTTTAAAGCAGCAGGCGAACTTTTCTCTCTGAGTGTTACCAACATGATATTTGTCACTCTGCTGACTCTCTTCCTCCTGAGCAGCTCTGACTCCGACTTATTTCCCCCCCACAACCTAAAATCACATCACGTGCCACCTAAACAAAAGCCTGCATTACCCAGAATTCCAAGGTGTTTCTCCTCTGGGCTGCGTAGCATCTTCGTGAGGAAGGTGTTGTCAGTGTATTCCACGTAGTGAACCTTCTTGTAGCGGCTTCCAATGCGTTTTGGACCTCTGGTTACAAAACTGTCTGCTTCTCTGCACACACACACAAACACACGTTAGAGAAACCAGTGTGTGTCTGTATGTGTGTGTGTGTGTGTGTGTGTGTGTGTATGTGTGTGTGTGTGTGTGTGTGTGTGTGTGTGTGTGTGTATGTGTGTGTGTGTTAGTAACCAACCCTTCAGTAGGCGTTATAGGAGCATAGTCCCAGACCTCCTCTTCAGCAGCGATGAAGAACTGTCTGAGTTCACCATGAGGCCGGGGCTTATGGACGTTGGGGAAACACTTCTTGATTTCAAATATCGCCTGCATTCCAGCTTCATGACAACAAGAACAACGACAACACAAAACCAGGTTTAGCCTCCACACAGTGGTGGGACACATATCTTTTCCTGAGCGACCTCGGGTGGGAGCTCACCCATCAGGTGGTCGTTGACCGTGCACGTCAGCAGCCAGTGCCCGGGGTTATCTGCGACCATGAGGGCCATGGAGCTGGAGCCTGGGAACAGACTGATGGTGTCTGTGTGGTGGTTCTGGGTCGTCAGGATCTGCCCGTGGAAATGGACTGAGTGTATGTCCACCTGTTGAGCAGGGAGGACATTTAAACAACCATTGACTTACCATATCTATATATTCTTTATTCTCCTTTTTAAACTTTAGTATGGATAGTATTCTTCCCCTTAGCAGAAACTGCTTTTTACCCAAGTTAAGAGTTACATCCCCAAAAGAAGCCAGATATTCTGGTTAATAGTTATGATGGGATAGTTACCTCGTTCCCTAATGCAAACAAATGCCAGTGGATCGTGTTGCCTTGACACATGCTCAGGCCGGGCAGGTTACCGTACAGTAAACCGTTTATACCTGCAACACACACTCAGGGTTTACGTTTCATTGTGTGTGTGTGTGTGTGTGTGTGTATGTGTGTGTGTGTGTATTCGTGTGTGTGTGTGGATGTGATGCTGCCCCTCACCATGCATCTTGTTGCTTTCTATGAAGTCCTCGTCCTCCTTCAGGTTGGCGGCTGGATTGGTGACGTACGTCCTGATGTTCTCGTCCAGGTACCAGCTGAAGTTCTCGTCCGACACCATGAACAGCAGAGCGTACAGGTAGTCGCCCGACATGTCGCCGTGTAGGTCCAGGGTTCCTAGAGAAGAGTAACCAAGCACATACTGCAGTACCAATTTAAGGTACTTGTATTTTCATTTTATGTTTTGTGTCTTCACAATAATGCAAAGGGGAAAATTGCACTTTCTAATTCACTTTTTATCGTTCATTTAATTGCTATGAATACTACTTAATCAACCTGAATTCAAAATGCATATTTCAAACAGTCACATTTAAGTTCACCATACCTGGATTGTTAATTGGATCTGCACCAAATTGCGCACACTCGTAAACATCAGTCACACAAGTTGATCATCAAGTTTAATGGGTTTTCCATGACACCTTCCACTTTTCTGTTTAGTTATTTTTGTGCAATCTTACTTTCAAACAGATGCACTCGGGTAAAAACACCAGGTATTTGAAGGATTAAAAGGTTCCAGTACCTGCTTTACAGATAATGAGTGGTCCTATAAGTCCTGAGTTGATGTCTTTCGGAGCCCTGACATGAGAGTGGTAGAATCTGGTCAGACAGCTGCTGTCATCACGAGTCGGGCTGTGGTTTTCAGACAGGGTCCACTCGTAGGTCATGTGTGCACCAGGAGCCACAGAGTCGTCCCGCTTCAGCTGTGGACCTGTGCCATCTGGGTAGAGGGCTCCTGAGGAGACAAACACAGACCAGGGTCACACAGAGGGGAGTGGGGGGTCAGGGAGTCCCGTCTGCCCGTGCTGGGGGTCCAGGCCTCACCCTCGTTGCCCTTGCTGTAGTTCAGTCCATGTGGGTGGATGCTGTAAGGTCTGGACGCGGCGTTCTTCAGGTGGACTATCACTGTGTCTCCCTCCTCGGCCATCAGCAGAGGGCCCAGGTAGCCCAGCCAGTCCGGCTTTACCACCTCTGTCCTGAAGGTGGCGTCGCTGTACTGCTTATAAACAGCCTTCTTATAGGTGGGGCCGATCCGTTGGGGGCCTCGCTTCAGGAAAACAGAGGCATCCCTACAGAGAGAGAGAGAGAGAGAGAGAGAGAGAGAGAGAGAGAGAGAGAGAGAGAGAGAGAGAGAGAGAGAGAGAGAGAGAGAGAGAGAGAGAGAGAGAGAGAGAGAGAGAGAGAGAGAGAATTTTACTTATTATTATTCTGTATATTACAGTTCAAATAATAAGGAAATAGATTCAAAATATATTTTTTTCACAGCACACATTATGATTTTTCTTCATAAGAAGAGTCACTGGGAATGAGAACACCAAGCATTAAAAATATCAGGACTATTTTGTATTATTTACGCCTGTGCTTTTGTTACACTGTCAAAAAAAGGCCACAATTAGAAAGGCCCATTATTCCAAAACCTAGAAATAAGAAGACTTTATACAAAAGAACAACTAAATGAGAGGTGTCACTTCTGAAAAAGAAATTTAAAATCTGACAAAGGACACAAATCAATTAACACCTGAAAAATAAACATATTTGAAATGAGTTTTAATGGCAAAGACTTTAGTTTATGTCCCATGTGTTGTTTTACATTAAATCAATAAATGTACCATTTTTTATGAGTTTTCAATCCAGAAGAACAACTCAACCACCAAATAGCATTAAGCATAACAAATAAAAACTCTGCAGGGTTAATGGTCAAAGTTAAGGTCAATGACATCAGGGACAAATGAATCCCTGTCTCTGTTTGTCCTACATGTTGACAAAGTGTGTCCAGACCAGACAGAAACAGAACGAGGGGGGAGGAGGGTTCAGTCAAGAGCTCCGTATACCACCAGGTCAGTCGGTGTCCTTCCTGAAACTTTAATTAAAAGATGTGCAAGTTCAAATGGAAAACACTGGATTAGTTCAGGGTTTTTATTGGAGAGAATTGGCAGCTGTACCAGTACGGACACATAGGAGGTGGAGATGGGAAGTTTTGTCTGTGTGACTTTAAATGCCAATAAAATCAGTGAGGGTTTTTCTGTATTAGTAAATTATCTTTTTATACGGAAACTTCTCTCTCACATCCTACAAGAGCCAGAGTTAGACATGGAGCCGGGAATCGAACCACAGGTTTAACTCGCTCTACCCCCTGATCGCCTCCAGAGGACACCGTTGCTTTGATTTCTCTTGATGACAGTTAATATTGTCACTGTTGTATTTTGGAGGCCTGACTCTGTTTGTGATCAAAGGGCTGTAATCCACCACAACGATTGTCTACTTACTCGTCATCGTCCAGGCTGCGGTTCTGAATGTTGTTCCTCCCGCTCGGGGCGTAGTTCCACGACACCTCCTCGATCCTGATGAAGTATTCTCTCCACAGGCCGGACACGCCTGCCGCTCCACAGCACAGCAGCAACCAGCTCCACGCCGCCAACCCATTCATGCTGAGGACTGAAGTGTTGGCACCGAGCGATAAGCAAATCCAGAAGGTAAACTGCCCGGGGTGTGAAGACGATGAAGAGGAAGAGAGTCGACTGACAGCAGCTCGGTCTGTCTCAGAGACCTGGAGACCTGTGGGGGTGTTTATACTCCCTCAGCTGGGAAAGATCCAAGTAAACAGGGGTCACTGACCTTCAGAGATACTGTCACAAATGTCCCATATTTTGACACCAGTTGGTTTCAGTGGTAGGGTTTGATGCAACCTTTGATCGACAGTTTGAACTTGTGTAAGAGCAGACTCCATCCAGTCTGTTATCAAAACTGAGGGGCTGCAGCCAATCCCCGGGGACATGGGCCGAGAGGCGGGGGGGTAACACAGGGGCCAACACACAAACACAAAGTTAGTCAATTTAAAGTTTCTCCAGTGAACCTGACCTGCAACCTCCTCACTCCAAAACCCCGGGATTTCAAACCCAGAACCTTCCAGCAGTGAGGCCACCGGGACCACTGCACCACCAGGCCCGGAAATTGTTGGATTTGTCTGTGCTTGTGTAAAAAGACGTGTCTGGTGAAGTCCTGGAGCAAAACTCTTTCCACGTTTGATCCAGTTGAAGACGACGCTCAGGCCTGACACAAGTATGTCACCTGTATAGAACCAGTTAGTCCAATCGAGGGGTTTAATTGTTTTAATATCTAATTTTCACTTATCTGTCGCTCAATTTAAAGACACTTAATACTGCGGCGAAGAGTAACCGACACCAAGCAGGTTTAAAGTGTCATTACCATCTGGCTGCAGTACAACTTCGAAGCTACTGAAGCTATTAACAATAGATGTTTGAAGTTTAACAGGTGAACCCAGGAATTCTTCAGAGAGATAGGGAGTTAGCCTTGGCGGAGGTATGCACGCCCTCGAGCACCGTTCTAGTTTATCAATAATTTAAGGTTTTGTATTTCATTTTTATTTATCCTGTTCCCTGGATTTAAAAAAAAACTGCGTCCACACACTGTGGCGGCGGCGGTGTCTTTGACTGGGACATGACTTGTTGGGGTTCGTCCCCCAGGGTCAGAGGTCGTATTTACTCACCTTGTGTCCTGATCAATAACAGGGCAACCGGGGAAATTCCAGGACACAGATTCGACTGCAGGAACTGATTACGACACACAAACTGGGTCACACAGCAAACACACACACACAATGTGTGCGATCGACCCTTCGTGAGTCAGACAATGATGACGTTCCTTGATGTTTTTTCTCTCCACCGTAATCAAACACCGGATGTATAAATGGAAACAATTTTTTTTTTATTATTCAAGGCAGCACATAGAAACATACATTATAAAAATATGTCACTAAAATATATATATAAAATGTGTTAACACTTAACTAGGATCTGAAGGAAATAGAGACAATTTACAACAAAATACTGTGAAACTGAGAACAAATGCACACACACACACACACACGCACACACACACACACACACACACACATTTGCGTGTAACACATAATCCAACAGACACTTCACTGCGCTTCATGATGGAAGCTTCTTTTGTCAGGACTGAAGTTGTCACGCAACAGGCTGTGTTGCGTGACAATTACACAAATAACTCTGTGCGGCCTATTGTCCTGTGAACTACATTAGATTGTTATTTATGTTGTTACTGTAATTATCAATGACACTCCAAATGTTTTGTATAATTTGCATACAGACTTCTTAAATTGACATTCACCACCCGAGCAAATGAAGCACATCCTGCTTTTCCTGTGGAGAGGACAGAACACACCCACACACACACACACACACACACACACACACACACACACACACACACACACACACACACACACACACACACACACACACACACACACACACACACACACACACACACACACACACACACACACACACACACACCTACAAACAAACACACACACACACAAACAGCGATGACTGCAAACTGCTTTTGCCACTTTAACCGGGGCAAACTTGGAAATGATCCCACACAGCTGACATGGTTGGCAGACGTCCATGACAAAGCATGTGTGAATGTGTCTAAACAGTGTGTTGTGTTGTACTCATACACACACACACACACACACACAATGGTGCTGCAGGCGATGAGGCTATTTTAATATTCACATGCACAACTAGTACGTCTGTGCAGGAGAGAGAGTGTGTGTGTGTGTCTGTCTACATGTTCAGACTGTACTCCTGCTTGTAGCAGCAGGGCCGGCACACGGCGTTGACCAGGCCGCTGCCGAGCTGCAGGAGACAGATGATGAACTCCAGCGCCGCCAAACCCAGCAGGATACACAGCAGAGCCACGTTCCACTCCACGATGTGCATGGGCTGGAGGCACCGCGACCACGTCTCCGGCTGCAGCAGATACCTGGAGCACAGAGAGAGAGAGAGAGAGAGAGAGAGAGAGAGAGAGAGAGAGAGAGAGAGAGAGAGAGAGAGAGAGAGAGAGAGAGAGGAGAGGGAGAAGTGAGGCTGGAACCCAGATCCAGGGATTTCTTTATCACTTTTTTTTAACATCCCGGAGAATAATGCATTAATCTTGATGAGTGTGTGTGCAAGTTTGTGCCGATCAAAATATAAAACATCTGGATTTTAAAGAGACTTGCTGCTCAATCCATTAGACCAGGGGTTTTCAACTGGTTTTGTCCCAGGGACCACCATTCTGACTCGATAGTAATCCGCGGCCCACTGACGTGCCTACGCGCGTGCGTGTGTGCATGTGGATAGAAGGAAGTTTCAACATTTGGTTTTCCATGTTGGTTTTATTTAAAAACCTCAAACAAATCTAGAAAAAACTGTGTAAAAACAACATAAACAGTTGATTTTCAGTGCTTAAGAATTGGAAACAAAATGAAAATGCAGTTTGTAGTTGTACTGAATCTCAGAACCATATGAACATCAATATATAAAACGTTCATGACTTAAATGTACAGACATGTAGCCGACATGTTGAGAGAACGTTAAAGAAACGGTGATCAATAACAATCAACATAAACTGGGGCTACAACTGAAGAGGGAAGAGGACAAAGAAATGCAGAATATGTCACAAATGATAATCATACAATATAACACAAACAATTGAGGCCTACTTAAGTTTAACCTCATGATCACCAGCACTTTTATATTATTTTAGACATATTTTTCTTATTATATATATTTTTCATGATATTCAAGAGTAATCTGGAATTGTGTCGAACCATCAAAGCAAATTTCGCAGACCCCCTGCAATGCCGTCGCGGACCACCAGGGGGCCGCGGACCCCCGGTTGAAAACCCCTGCATTAGACAAATAGGTTTTCATGTACCGGACAGAAATGCTCGGCTTGCTTTGTTATTTCAATCATCAGATAAAAGCATTTTCCACTTGTTTCTGTCAACTTCCTGTTTGATGTTGAGATCACTGGTGGAATCTCAGGAATCATTTGTCAGGTACTTTTGCTCTTTTGAATCATCTGTTATTGTTCATTTATTACAGGTTAATAATATGAATTATTATGACAGTATGCTCCTACCTGCCCCCCTGGTCTACGAACGGGTAGGACCACCCTAAGGAGGTGAAGCACTGCGGCCCCTGCACCAGGGCGAACCCCGACACGACGAAGCAGTAGGAGGAGCCAACGAGGCCGACGACAGCTGCCAGCACGGAGCCGCACATCTTCAGGGGAACACACAGACACACACACAGAGGACACGCACACGTTTGGATATTTGTGCAACCGTCTTTTTACAAAGAAGCAGCTGTTTCATTTCTCAGATATCAACAGCTGCTACACACACACACACTCACACACACACACACAGAGAGAGACACACACAGCCACACACTGTTTGATTTGCATATATGTTTTTTTATGTGGTTTGGACTGTTGATTCTCTGCTACACAACATAGTTTCCTTTTGTAGGAAACATAATAACTGACTAACTTAACTAAAGTAAAGACACACACACTGCAGCTGTTAGTGTGGTTTAAGATGAATTTGTTACACAACAATAGGACCCTTGTTGAATTATCATAGCTGGATTATCAAAGATGGATTAGAATCAGCATTCCGCCCCCAGAAAGACGCAGTGTGGTTTAATGACGACTGGATTATTTCTCCCGAGTAGCAGGTTATTCAAAAACAGTTAAATGAGATGAAGATAAATAAATTATTGTTTTGATTGAGAAACAGGAATAGAGCAGTTTGTCATAGTGTGTCTCACTGCACACTTCCCTTATACTCATACAAGGTCCGTGACCGAGAAAAACCTTAGGGGAATTGTATAACCTGTATATTTAGAGCAGAACACATTAGATTAATAAGAATCTCACCATTAAACTCTCATTCCAGCAGCAGCTACATTTCCCCAGAGTGATGAAGACAACAGCTGGAAGCAGCATCTGCAGACACACACAAAGGGGAATGTTTCACGACAATTCCTGAACAAATACTTTGACTTCTCGTGCATCGTGGATGACATGATGCAAGCAGTTAGAAAATAGAGAACAATCAGTAGCAGGTTGGAACTGTGTCTTTTGTTAGTCGAGGACGGATTTACAACCTTTCAAAGGACCCGAGTTCAACTCAACTTTATTTACACAGACCCAAAAGGGATTTGACACAGTCAGATCCAGATCTGGTTCCCACAATGAGCAGCATCAGAGAGAAAAACTAAAATAACTCTCTTTGGTTTGAGTTTGGCTGAGAGGAGAGAAATGGGGGAGAGAGAAGAGGGGGTGTGCAGGGACAGTTCTGTTGAAATCCAGGACCCACAGGCTTGTATCATCCACATCATCATCATCATCATCATCATCATCATCATCATCTGTGTATCAGGGGTCGATTTACTGTTATTATTATTATAATTTTTTTTGATTCAGTAGTCTGAACTCAACAGTTTTCAGATAAATTTGAGATTTGCATATTAAGCTGTTTTTTATCCTGATTATATATGATTGTTTTATTTTTCCACAAATCAGTGAAGAATGGTAAACACTAGGTATTGTGATATATTATTTACTATTTTCTGTGTCGTATAAGTGGGACTTAATTATTTTTTTACTTAAATTTTTAGATTGGTGTTCCTGGTTCAGCCTTATAGGTTTCATGTGGTTATAACTGAGATGTTTGTTATGTTTCTGTGTTAGCGGGGGGGAAAGACGAGCTGCTTGGCCTGTAATTTGCAAATGTGGAATATTATGAGATCACATGACAACCCGGTTCCCTGAAAGGAAGTGTATCAAGATCAGTGTTTCCTGTGAAGGAGAGGAACTCCCTTTAGACTTTATTTAAGTTTTTGACAACTCATTTTTTAACTTTGCAGAATTTTTAAACAGAAAAACTATATGAAAAGACACTTTAAAACCCTAAAACACATGAAGTAAATGATGCAGTAAACAGTTTCAATATATCCATAGAAATAAGTGAACTGTTGTTGGCGCAGGTCCAGAAAAAAAGTCATTAAATAGAATTTACATCCATGTGATAACTGCTGAGCTGTTTCCTGCTGCACCAGCTGTCAGATCAACACAGTGTGTTGCTAAAAACACTGAGTTAGAGCCGTAAAACCATAAAGTCAGGAGATGGTGAATTAAAAGAGCAAATGAAACATGATTTATTGTGGAATATAATGATGAAGGACAAATGAGGACGATGGCTCCATAAAGGCTGTGTTACAGTCTGTGCTACAGCAGCAGCTGAGATACAAACGGGGCAACTCTCCATCCGTTTGTACCCGAGTCTGTTTCCCCCCCGCTCCTCTTTCCTGCGCTGCTGTCTTTAGATCACATCCTAACAGAGGGGAGGGAAGTTCCCAAGGTTCGACAAGCACACAAAGATCAGGAGCATCTTTA
This sequence comes from Limanda limanda, assembly GCF_963576545.1. NCBI lineage: Eukaryota > Metazoa > Chordata > Actinopteri > Pleuronectiformes > Pleuronectidae > Limanda > Limanda limanda. Next base: position 5,945,654 of record NC_083644.1, on the reverse strand, counting down.
TGTTCACATCCTGGATGTCCCGCTAAACGTCACCAGAGGCAGCGAGAGAGGGAGGAGGGAGGGAGGGAGGGAGGGAGGGAAGGGCTGACAATGTGGAGGGAAGTGCTCAACGAGAGAGGAAGAGAGGAAGAGGGCAGATACGAGGGAGGGAGGGAAGGAAGCTAAAGATAGATTATTTTCTCAGAGGGGTTCGGTTTGCTCTTTGACTCTTTAACGTTCTGTCATTCCACAAAGAAAGGAGAAATGGTCACGAGGGAAAAACTGAGGTGAAGTTGTTTTAGAAAAAGGAGGAAACAAACAGAAATGAAGACGAGGTCATGTTTGGAAATAATAGAATAAGTAGAATGGCACTTCGTATAAAACAACTCTTTGTGAGACCACATTTAAAGATTCAGAATGTAGAACTTAGTGACATCTAGTGATGGAGTTGCATATTGCAGCTGAACACCCCCTCACCCCCCCCTTACAAACATTAAGGGGAACCTGTGGAAGCTTCAGTCGTCATAAAAACTCAAAAGGACGAATGTAGAAAACATGGCGTCGTCCGTAGAGAGGAACCGCTCCTGATCTAAATATAAAGTATTTAAATATATTGAAGGAAACATTCTAGAGCAAAGAAAACAACAATTTGTACATTTTAGATGAAACACACTTCCACTTACAAATCCTACACACTGGAACTTTAAATTCAAGATGTGGATTTTCATTTAGATCAAAATGCACAGTCTCCTAAACAGGCCTGTTGTTTAAAATGAAGATCTCTGAAAATGATTTACTGGATTCTCCGCCTGATTCAAATATGTGTGGATCTTTTCTAGGTGCCCCAGCCTTACACAAAAATGTATGGAAAATAGTTGAGTTGTTTTTGCATAAGTACTGGGTAACAGACATAAGTACTGGGTACTCATAATTAGTTTGGCCTAAATTCCCCTGCGTTGAAAGTGATCCTATCTTATTCAGATGGCTCAGGGTCAGATTTTGTTGTGATCTGCTCCGATTGGCTGTGATTCCTATTTTGATAAAAGGTCAGATTTTAAAAACTTTCCATCAGTTCATGGAGCAAACACACCTGCAGGAGGGGAAGTGTTGGTGTCAGCAGCCGGAAGCAGCTTCAGTCTGATCAGTATCAAGGTTTCTCTTTTAATGCTCAGATGTTTCTCTCTCTCATAATCACTCCTCTGACTCCAGAGATCATTTCTGTGTAAGCTCACTTCTGCTGGTAAAGTATGATATATATAAAGGAATATTTAGCATTTATCAGTTCCTCATTGGTCTGGTTTGTAGTTTTGCTAATATCTGTATCGTCGAGAAAGAAACACAAAACTATAGACATAGAAAACTATGCTCATTGACATAATTAAGACCTAAACATATTTAAGACTTCATATTTGAGTGTATTTTACACTTTTTAAGGCCTTAAATTCAGATTATTAAATTTTATACTTCTAAAGGAAGCTGCTGGTAAATCAAGTTTTTTAAATAATGATGAATACGCTCATGCTCTGGCTTCTAAAGAACCTGTCGAGTGAATAAATCTCCACAGGAAAGTCGAGCAGGTGAGAAACGCTTCATATTAAAAGGTCAAACACATTTGTTGAGTATTTCAGTTTCACGCTCACTTGTTCTGACCAGTGTTTCTTTTAACTTGCACCACGTATATGAAATAAAAACAAGTGTCCCACAGAGTGATCATTCAGCTCGGTTAATCTCGTCTGGAGGAGAGAATAAAACAATCCCTCCTCTGTTCCCGCCTGAGACCGAACTGAAAGAACCTTTCTGCTCAGAGCATAAACCCGTCAGATCAGCTGCATGTGGAGCACACAGATTAACTGGAAACTCACACAACACAGCATTGTTCTGGACACACAAACACAAAAGTCTGAATGGTGCTGAGGACGAAATAACTATCTTTACTTTGAGTGAAAACATCTGTTGTGTGCAAAGTAAAATGAAACTACAGCTGTGAAGAGAAAATCTAGTCAAAAATAGCAGCATTTGTTGTATATGAACCGTATAATAAAGATAAATAAAGAGTGTACAGACACGCTGACACCACAGAGTCGACGTGTACCAGCATCTGAATCTACGCAATGAGGAGGGAAAACATTCAACACAACCGACCCTTCTGAAGTTTTACTTTAACAAGATTCAAACGACGTCAGACAATCTGCGAATGATTTACAGGTTTCGAAGAAAATCTTATCGTGATCTAATGACAGTTTCTCTTGAGTAATCTTGAAACCAGTGACCTCAATTAAACCTGCACCCAGTTCCGCCTCTGACGCAGCAAATAGTCCAAACTGATAATTTAATGAGGCGGAAAAAAGGCGGAGTATTCAAATCCTCCTCCTCCTACTTTAACCTTTCTTCATTCATCTGTGATTATTTTAGTCATAATCAAGGTCAGATGTTATACTTGTATATAGAACAAGACAAATTAAAATAACATGAGGATACAAATCTTTACTTTACCAAAAAAAAAAACATTTCAGTTTTCTGTATGTAAAGAAATTATGTTGAGGATTTTAACTTGAATTTCTAAATTCCCGTTTTAAAGTCAAACGTTTTTATTGATCTGCTCCCGTTTGCTGTGGCTCCCGTTCGATATCAATGATTTCTTCCATAGTTCACATGATAAAATGAATATTCCATCAGCTCATGGAGCCAAATCCCTCTTTTATTGTGAGGCACCTGCAGGAAGTGACGAGACAGTCCGACCCCATTGAAGATGAAGAAAAGGGCACAACTCAAAAATACAGCACCTAAGCCTGAATCTCAAGTGTTTTCATCTCATTCAAAGAGAAAAATATCAATTCTAGATATTAATCTGTTTACTTTACTAAATAAACCTAAACAATTCAATGTAAATTTAAAAAATATGGAAGTAACTTTGAATTCTATCCAGTTAAAGTCAATTCATCCTGTGATACTTTCAGAGGCTCCAATTAGTTTAATTAAAATTTTCATTATATTTTGATCTTAATTGAAGTGTGGTCAAAATACTGGTGATGAAATGGAATAACTGGAGCTCATCTGTCTTTAAAAAATGTCACTGCCACTTACATTTGCTTTGGATTTCCCTGACAATTAAAGTGTCCATTTGGATAAACTCAATAAACCTGTAAAAAACAGCCAATAGAATAAATCTAACAAAACAAGATTATCTAACTAGTGAACGTCTTCGTGGGAACTAAACTGGGAAAGAATCCAGAATCTTCTTGTTTCTACTCACCAGGATTCCTCCACCTCCTAGTCCACCAAAGTACCAGATGTAGCTGGCCAGGCGTTCCTCCTGGATGTAGGTGATCTGCCCCATAGGAAACAGCAGCAGCAGGTTGGCAAGGATACAGCAGAGGGCCAGAGGCAGCAGTGCCAGACCCAGGGTCCGGGCGAAGCCCACCGAACAACACATTGTTCACCCGGAGACGCACACACAGCCGCAGGGAAGAGAGCTGAGGAGTGGAGTGGGCCGAGGAGACCCGCGGAGGAAGAGAGGCAGGGGAGGGACGGGTCGGAGCAGCTGTGGAGCCAGGAAACTAAAACCAGTGACGGGAGTTTGCTGGTGAATGTGTGTGAGTGTCTGTGTGTTAGGGCTGAACAGATGCTGCTTCCCTTACTGACGGGGTTCTGCCATGACACAACGTGCGCCAGGAAACACTCGCAGGAAGGAAGCTGACCAATGGCTGCGCAGAGGTCAGTCACAAATGGGGGGAAATCTAGCAAGTGAATGTGAATGTGTGTTTGTGTGTGTGTGTTTGTGTTGCTCAGAGCCAGCAGGGCCTCAATCAGCTCTCTATAGATTTACTGAGTCACAACAACGGGTTTACATGTTTAATACCTAATCGCTGCATTCCTTCCTAATCCTTTCCCCTACATGGAGAACAAATTCATACATTGTGTGTGATAAGTCTGTAGAATATAAAGAAAAGGTCGGAACAAAGTCACACTGCTGGAGGTGAGATCTGGAAAATTATTATTGACTGTCCAAAATCCAAAGATAGTCATTTGTGGGGTTAAGCAATTAGTGGATTGATTGATTCAGTGACTAATGAGCAAAATACGTGCGATAAACAATTCATCATTTAGGTAAATATTGAATCAACAATTTCACAGGTTGCAGCTTCTTCCTTTAATCTCTTGGCATTTGATCATGAATTAGACAAAACAAAATTTAAGATGTACATTTTAGCATTTTCTGATGTCTTACAGATCGCATGATTAAGTGCATTAATCATTTGATCAAATCTTCAATGAAATATGAGAAAGAAACAAGTCCGAACCCCAAATTGGAGACAAATCCTCACATTTGAAAGCCTCGATTTTGCCCAACACGACTTAAATGATCATTTATTTAGCTGATGACTACCTTTCATGATCTTCTCGTGCGACACATTTTCTTCTTTACAGATCATGTAAGTTTATTGTTTACACTTGTTTTGCCTTATACCTGAGAACCTCTCACTAATTGACATCAATCTGTACGGGTTAGGGTTAGGGTTAGAAATAAAGATTTAAAAAAAAAGAGGGCTTGTGTCCACTTTCTGCATGTATTTGATATTTATTTTAACTTTATTTCAGTACAATTTTAAGGTGTTAAAAGAATTGAAAACATTTTAGAACGACAGAAGTTCACGTATACGCTTTTCATTGAACAACGGGAGTAGAATCAAAATGTTTCTTATATTTTCCAAATTCCCCGTAAAGATTTGCGCTATGATAAGATGTCCGTCTCGGCGTCTGTAGGTCAGACTGATGCAGTAGCTCTGCAGGTTAATGGGTCAGAGCATGACACAAACATGTGTTAGTGTGTCAGAAAGCCACACACACTATTCATGTGTGTCGCTGTGGCCCAGTTGTGAAGTAAGTTTTCATCCTGCTGGAATTCCGCACATCCAGATAAACTGTGCAGTTGACCTGACCACTAACGAGCTGCGTTAATTAAGGACCAACAAGTAACAAGTAAACAGAGTCTGTGATTTTGGGCGATGGAGCATAATATGGTTCTTTGTGGTAAACGTCCGGTACCAGGAGCAATAAGCAGATCAGCGCCGACACAAAGTCCAGCGTCCACATGGAGCGACTTGCTCTGCAACAGAAACACGACCGAGACGCCTGCTCCGGGGATTCAAGAGGCTTAACAGCTGTTTACCTACTGAACCATTGTTTTCCACAGAAGCCAATCCACACTGCATGTGCTGTAATATTAATTATTCTGTCTGCACGTCTATTTATCTCGTCTATGTGATTCTAATGTGAAGCTCGTACACAAACACCACAAACCAACCTGACAACAAACATGTTGTGATGATTTTAAACTGAGAGAGGAATTCTGTGCGCACAATATTTTAATTTATAGTTTTCTTCTGTTGTACAGTCTGTATTTTTACCTTATATTTCATTATAATGCACATATCCTGTTAAAGGATAATACTGGGATTTGTAAATAAAGAAATAATCTGCATATTATCATTAATGTTCTGTTTTGTGAGATTTTGTAAATATGGATGTGTGAAAAGATTAATTTGGCTGATTAAGTATAAAACTTGTAAATAAGCCAGTTATCGGCAGAAAGCCTGAGAGAAGAGGAAGCAGATCTTCATTGAGTCAGTTTATAGATATGTAATATTTCTCTAAGCATAACTTTACTTCTTTTGATTTCATTTATTAAAGTAAAAGTTCTTGAAATACTAGTCTTTAGGCAAAAGTCCTTCATTCAAAATACACATTAAGTACAACTATGAAAGCATTATCTGTTTATCTTTACATAAAATATGAAGTTTTCATAGTGCAGTCAAAAGAAAGTTGATTTAAAAAAAAATTCTCAACACATAAAGGAACAGTTCATCCTTCATCTTATCAAAGAACTTTGTACATCAACACAACATGTGGTTTACACCGACATCTGAAAAGGTAGTGGAGTAGAAGTACCTCAAACGTATACTTCAGTCCAGTACTGGAGTAAATATATACTGTACTAGCTCCATGATTGTTAGAACTAAGCATTGCTTGAGAGGAAATAAACAATTTATTTTCTAAAAAAGTCATTTTCATTTCATTTAGCATCAAAGATCATTTGAAATATTGACTGTAAAATCAGTTCTTCGCAAAGTGCAGAAACACATACACTTCATTTTGAAGTGTAGGAAAATAGAACAAAGGAACGTGACAGTTATTCACATTATGTTATTAAGGGATTAAACCTTAGTTTCATTATAAAATACAGTAAAAACTTTAAAGAAACAGAAACAAATCCATTTCAGTCTAAAACAAGAACATGATGAAATGAGGCACTAGGACAGTTTTATCAATCTGAATCATTATCAAGTTACATTTAGTAATAATATCAATCATCTAACTGACGAAGTATGAAAACTAAGATTTGAACAGTTTGTCTGATTATCAACGGCACTGAGGACGGTGTGTTTTCTATGTCGTCTGTTTTTCTCCCTCTCGGCTGATTACTCGAAAACTACAGAACCGTTTTCAATGGAAGTTAATGGATGAACCATCCATCACATTCTGTAGTGGATTAGGATGAGGTCAGAACATGTGTCTAGTATCCCTGAGCACATCCGTCACCTCGGGGGTCTGATCCCGCCCACAGCACCCGGGTCGGACGCTCAGCTTGATTGACAGATGGATTCCACCAATCCCCCACTGTGATGATCTGTCCCCGCCCAAACTGAGACCTCCTGTGGCCTGTGTGTTTCAATGAAGATAAATAGAAAAGGCACGTGTCACTATTATACAAAGTAAACTAACTATTGGTTTGTTTATGTGTCGGTTTGTACGTTTGTTTGTTTGTAAGCAAGAACCCACAAAAACAAATTCGGATGCATGTCATTACATTTCCTTGTCCACGCCTTTTATTGGATTTCCTGGTTAAGGATTATCAAAACAACAATTAGTGTCAGATTATAAGTGTCCATGAAACATTCCCACGTTAAACGAAAGAATATATATATTTTGTTGGCAAGAAAAAATCTTCTTTCTAATTAAGACAAGTAGATTTGAATTAACAAAGATAATTGATTCCAACAGGTCCCTTGATGCCTCAATATTCATTTAAAGTTGTTTGTTCAAATTGTTTTGGGAATCACTGTCTCCAAATAATAAAGGTAATATGAAGTATCTTTATTAATTCATCATTTATTTAACTAGGAAGGTCCCATTTTGATACAATGGTTTCATATATAAATCAGATCAGACTAAAGGACGAACCAGACACATACACAGAGAGTCACGCAGAGTTATTGGGTTTGCATGTAGCGTGCTCGAGGATTCTCATTGGGATTTAATGTTGGTCATACAATGCTGTACGTACGGTGGCGTGACATGATAATGGAACGACAACATTAAGTAGTAGTAGTAGTGAGTAGTAATTAGTGAGCAATGAGGAACTTTTTTCATTCAACAGTGGTGAATGATTTGCAACTCCGATACATTTCTGTTTTGATGCCAACTATAGTGAAGCATCTCTACATTCCACTCTTCACGCCACAGGGCTGGATTTAACAACTGGTTTGGTTCCTTTCACAAACAGCTGCTTCCAGACGTGCACTGAATTCCCTATGATCTCCTGAACGTTTCCGGACGTAAGAATCGAATATCCCCTTCAGTTGCGGTGGACGTGCTCCCGAGATTTTACTATGAATTTAAACCTGATGGAAAGTTCCCCAAAAAAGCCAAAGAGCAACTTGAGTCACGGAACACAAAACAAATAATATCCGTCCTCCTTGTGTCAATCACGGCCTCATTGGGTCGATTGCCAATGTTACATAATAACGAAACAGGTAATGTGACTCATCAACTTCTGGAAAATGTCATAATTACATGGACCAAGGAGGTTTCACCCACACACACGCACAGAAACACACACACACACACAATCTATAGAGTAGATTTCCATGAAACCTGGAGGAAGGACGATACCTGGGCTGAAAAAGAACCAATCTCGATCTACTGGATTTAAATGTGGTTGGTCATTGCTGGAGGAATGTGATCCACTGAGTATCACTCCAGTTATAACATTTGTCACCAATGCAACATACCAACAGACACTACATTTAAATCCCTGGGAAATATGTGAAAATGTCACAAAAAAAAGCTCTGTCAGTCGATATGAAAGAAAGAGAAGGGGATTTCCTGGATTCACCTCTTTTCCCACATCCATTTGAATTGGCTCTTTCTTGGCTCATGGCCTATATCCTTCCACCAGGTTGCAAGCACTGGAAGCTGTTGCTTTATTCATGTAATAAAATGAAGTACCTGTGACTGGCCACTTGACTTTCTGGCCTCGTCTTTTCAGCTCCTCAGCTACTTCCTGGTCGACCCCCTCCTCCAAATGAACCAACCACTCATCAGCTGTAGACACGGAAAAATGGATCAAACTTAAACCATGGGATACAGCTCTAATATGAGATATGTTTATGTGAGATCATATATTATAATTTAATTGTACCTCACTAAATCCTTTATGTATATATATTTTTTTTTCTTTGTACTGTCACGTTTTATATTATTTTCGTCTTCTTAACCACAAATTGATGTAACATATATATGTATGTACAGCCATCACACATTTATCATAAATTTTTTGTATTAATTAAATCTACCATGTTGTGGCCGTTGTATTTATATGAGCACCAATACAGGAAGTACAGTTCTGTGTGTTGTATAATAATCAAATGAAATGAAGTGTGAGTTCACAAGAGGAAATAAACCAACCTGCAGTATTTTGACTAAACTCACATGTTCATTAATCAATAACCAGGACATGATGTTCAGCTGTAGGTGAAACAATGAAATGTGTGTATGTGTGTGTGTGTGTGTGTGTGTGTGTGCGTGTGTGTGCGTGTGCGTGTGTTGGCAGGGATTGTCTTTACTTTTTTGGTCATATTCTACATAGACTCTCGGTGCGTCCAGAGCTCGTTGTGGATCCATCCCGAACTCCAGCATGTTCAGCAACACCTAAACACAACATCCCTCACAGGTGTTAACACAAAAAAACATTAAACACATAAGGTTGAACCAGGAACACCACGGTAATGATGTAAACTTTGGATTAGACAAAGAAAAGAAGCTGAATCCTACAACCACTAGTGCTAACTATTCCTTTTCTGACTTATTAGCAAAATAAACAAACACAAACCGACAAATGTGTTAAGCAACAAAAAGGACGTTTCATCTCACTCTAATGCAGATTTCTCTGTACCTGGACGTGTCCTTGTGTTTGCATCAAAGCCCCCATCACTCCGAGTGCAGCCAGGAGTTGTGGTTTTTGTGATTTGGTTGCAGAGGCAGTGAGGAGGGCAGCCATTATGGTGTGGTACGGCCGCTTTCCCCCGGCGACACAGTTGGCGTGGTTACGACGCAGAGAAAAGGCGGCGCCGCGATTCTGCAAAGAGGCCGGAAGAGTTTTTCATACATCAAAACAATATATCAACCTTTTCCTTTGGTCAAACTATTTATTTTTCTAATGTCTTTTTTGAGAACCAGTCTGGAACTTCTACTTTTGCTCTACGAAGAATATAACAATAAAATGTACAATGTAACTAAAGCCATATAGCAATATAATGGTTTATGGTGTCATATTAGACACAAAACACAAACACACCATTCATTCCTCTTATTTGAGGGTAATAATAATGTGCAAAACAGTCCAATAAAATATGAAAACACACACACACACACACACACCCTTGCTAACCCTTCACACCTGTAGTGAGAAGCCACAATCCTCTGGGATGAGCCCAGTCCCAAAGCCCATATAGTTGCTGTTAACGAATGAGCAGGCATTCCCCTCCCTGTCCATCACACAGAAATAGACTGTGTCACTTCCTGTCATGAGGCCCGGCTCCAATCCCTCCATGGCCCTACAAAACACACACAGACACGCACAAACACACACCATCAAACACACAAACACAAACACAAGCATAGACATGAGAAGATGATGATGAGATATGAAATGACACAAATGATTAACAGTGAAAAACCCAGAGCTCATATTGTCACTATGAAATATATGAGAAAAGGGAGGCCAATCAAATACAGCAAGAAATATCAGAACAGACAGTATAGGGCTATATATAAATAAGTTATATAGGATGTTATAGAAGACTTTGCTTGCACTTTAGAACATAAGTCACAACTGAAGGTGCCTTGTTTTCCTCTCCAACAGAAAATTAACCTCAAGGAATTCTTTAAATTGTTTAAATGAGGCGTGAAACTTCCTTTAAAGGCGTTTTGTGGCTGACAGAAGAAACAGAACATCAGTAATAAAGTCCATGATCCTGTCTGCTATCGAATAAAGAAACACTGTAGAGCGATGGCTAATAAAAACCTGATCTAGGACCAGCTGCATGTAAACCCAGGTTGTAAAGTCCCCAGGTTATGGCAGTGAACGGACCCATGATTTGAATTTACCGCTCTCTCTCAGTTAATTGTTTTTTTATGTGACGACATAAGACGAGGATATTTCTTTGTTTGTGTTAACATGCAAGGAGTGGATAATCATAATAATGATCTTTAATAACAAGGTACTTTTTGAAACTTACTTCAAAACAAGCAAACCTGCGTGCCGTCGAGCACACACCCATGCACTTTGATCTCGCATGCAGTCCAATTAAACAATGACAAGGCAAAATATTCAGTTAAAAAAACAAATCACAAATTCAGCTGCTCTGTCGGAAAGAGAAAAACTTTCGAAGTTTCAAAGCAATAAATGTCAAAGGCACATTTATATTGATTTTACAGTGAATTCAAACGGGGATCGGACACCGGGTCTTGAGCAGATGACCTGAGAGGCCGACCACTTGAACAATGAACTAACTAACGCCTGTTAACAACTGGCTTTGGTCTGCAGTGGGAATAGATCCAATCAGAATTCACTCGGGTCAAACATCTGCAGAAGACGATTGTAATCGCTCTGACCGGCAGTCATGGAAACGTACGACATCCGGTGAAACGTGCGGATGAGGAGTGATTGTTCTGCGGGGGAAGATGTGACACTTCACCTGAATGTCAGGCCTGGAGGAAGTGACACATGTCAAGAGAGACAGGATCTCTTCAATCAAGCACAACAATAGAAGGTCAAGCGGGCGTGTTGCAGAACCAGAGAATTGGGTGCAGGTAATAACTGTCTCAGACTCATCTTGAGTCACAGTGTGAGGGTGAATCAGACATTGATCCTTTATGGAAAATAGTATCTACATCTTCAGTTCATAACAATAGAACAGCAGAAATACAAAGACAAACACTCCCATTACAAATTAGGTACTAAAAGTTCAAAGCTTCCGTCAGCTGGAGTTGGTTTGATTGAAAGAGGCAATGAATGGATCTGAGGTTCAAAGGTCAAACGCTGATTGAAAACAACACCGAGATCTTCTGATGGCAAAAAATGGAATAATCAGGGTCTGTCTGATGAGATTTGAGAGAGAGGGAAACTTTGAGACATCCAATGAGTGACAGAATCGAGACAATCATGGAGGGTGGAACAGATAATGAGGGTTTTTCAGGTTTAACAGTGAAGTTAAGTTGTGTGTCATCAGCATACCAATGGTAATAGACATTAATGAGTTAATCAGATGGTCCAGAGGTCATCTACTTTATATGTAGAGAACAGAGTCGGGCCAAGGATGGATCCGTAAGGGACACCGCACAAGAGAGAGGCAGAGGCAGACACATAATAAGTAATGTGAACAGGGAAGGATGTGACAAGTATGATCAATGGTGTCAAAGGCAGCGGATAAATCGATCTACCTATTCTAAAAATCTCTGTGTCTCTGTAACATAAAAACCTTTATGTCTCTAACATCTGAAGAAATTTTTGGGCAACAACTGTTTCGAGAATCTTAGAAAAGAGCAGGAGTTTGGAAATGGGCCTGTAGTTATCGGAGGCCCTTTTTTTTAGGGCGAGGGAATGGGAGGAGTATGATTAGTATTTAGTTTACAATTAGTTTTTGTGAGTAACTCATCGTTGCTAATTCGAGGTTTCCAACACAAACTATGACAAAACATATCATGTTAATTAACCAGGCTGTTTTTACAGGCTGTTTTAGGCTTTTATAATATTATGTAATGATGTGTTTGTTTAACAACTAATAAATACCTAAGGTTCAAAGTCGACAGCACTGACCAGTGAATAGAAATAGCTAACAAAACATACGCACACACAGACACAGGAGGAGGGATGAGACTTGAACGGATGGAAATAAAGGTTGTGGTGTCGTAAAAGTATACAGTCCTATCTTAAGTCAACATGGCATGGCTGGTACACACTGGTACTAACTAACACACACACACACATGCACACACGCACACACACACACACACACACACACAGAAACACACACCTGTCCATGCGGATGTGCTGTGCTCGCTCATGGCTGTAGCTCTTCTCCAGTAAGGCTTCCAGAGGGATGGTCACATGGTCTGGATCGCCCAGGTAACGCAGAGCATCTGTTAGTGCCAGACGCACGGCCTCCACCAAAACATGGATGTAGTCAGGGCTGTTGTGGCCCATAGCTACAAACACACACACAAACAAACACACACATTGTTTTATATAGATCATACAAATGATAGACATACAAATGTCTCATCAAATGAAACGTGACAATGAGAAATATATGATGGTATAAAAGTAACCGAATCTACTGAAATAAATCTAAAAGAATTTGGTCAGATCTCCATCTAACTTACAATTAAGAGCTGTTTTATTTTGAGTTACTCAACACAAATGTATTGTTTTTCTCCATGTTAAATACATAATTTAAACATTCACAGTGTAGGATGGAAAAGGTATTTGTTGCCATTGGCTAGTGACACCAACAACAGCTAATTGAAGCAAACCTGGACTCCAGAAATATTGACATTCTGAATACATCCAGCTACTGTCTGTCGCTGGGGCTTAAAAATTGCATATTTGTAAAAAGGTGGAAGGTATTACAAAGTCTTCTCAAAGAGATTAAACAGCGACAGAGTCCGTTTTGTAGTCAGCAACTTTTAGGGATTTCCTAATGTTACGTGTTCCAATCACCTCCACTTAATCAGGTGAAAAGCTCAGACTCTCATTACACTGGAGGTTTCTGGGTTGTTTTAAAAGCAGCTTTGGGAGACTTTAGTGAACTATTGCTTTAACTTCACAGTGGTGCTTTGTGTCCCTGTGGTCACCTTTGAGAGGGAAGTTCTCCAGGATGTTGAGCAGCAGCAGGGCAGCCAGTCCCTGACTGTTGGGGGGGGGCTCCCACAGGCACACGCCCTGAGCAAACAACGGAGTCACACAATCCGCCGACAAGGTTATTAAAGTACAGGGTGTCTATGATCAAAGTGTCTATGATCGCTGACCTCACCTTGTACTCTGTGCTTATCGGGGTGATGACGTCACTGTCGTGGCTGCTGAGATCATCCAGAGTCATGACTCCTCCATGTTGGCTGATGACATCAACGATGGCTCGGGCCACTCTGCCCTGGTAGAACGCCGGTTTTCCCCGTTCACCGAGTTCCTGTTGATGCATCAATCAATCAACCCGTCTCATTGCCCCCTCCTGCCCTTCTACATGTTTTAAACACAGTAAAAAAAAAGCCCAGAGAGTCTAGAGTTTCAAAATGATGCCAATGACGTGTCCACTACTGTGTCCACTCCTCTCCATGGGATTGAATGAACAGGAAAACGGGTGTGAATGTGTGATTTTCACCACAAACAATTGAAATAGTCAAGAAAGTCGTCAGCATATTTAAAACCCCTCCCTCTGTGCCCTTGATACATTCCCACCCGTTCTTTAAAAACTATTTTACAAAGGAAGTTTGTTAATTATTATGTTAAACGCTTTTTGCATAATTACTTATTATTGTCATTGCTGAGGAATGTGTGCGTGTGTTGCTTCATTTTCATGGGCGTGTTGATGACTGAGTAAACAATGTATACTTGGATGGTGAATCATAAGCAGACACACACACACACAAACCCCCCCCATATCATCTTTTCCATGTCAGATTTTTACTAGTAGTCATTCACATTATACCTTCTCCACTTTCCTTGTATTATTTTACTTTTCCAGTCCAACATCATAGTGAAGTCAAGGTATTTGACCCAGTATTTCTCTAGGTTCATCATTATATAGAAGTTTAAGTCATGTTTAGAGAATTAATACAAACTCTGGAAGGATGTACAGTCTCCCGCTTGTCTAAATTAAATTCACATTCAAAAAGTTATTTTGTTTTGCTTCTTTACCTTCAGCGTCTTGGCCAGGGCGTGGTTTCTGAATACTTGGCCACATTTGGGTGCATTACTGTCAATTAGCAGGTCCGCACCTAGTTCCTTCCCATCCTCTCTCAGAGTGTCCACCCATTTCGCCCAGTGGTGAGCTGTTACCTCGGCAACAGGAAACCCCACCTCTGCGAGCTCCACCGCTCCGCTCAGCACCTCCTGAAGGGACAGCTGGAGGGAAGAGGCAGAGGAAACTCACACTTGTGACCTCACAGGAAAACTCGCAGAGCAGGAAGTGTGAGTCATTGTTTTGAGAGGAAAAACTGCATGTGGAGACTAAAACTGGTTTACAACTTCCCTGGATTAACCAAAGAAAAATAATAATTCTCTGCAAGCTCTTCAGTAAATAATTTGGGGTCATTCAGGGTCAAATCCTCAAACTTTTGGGCCACACTGTCACACATGTTGATGAAACTTGGTCTGATAGTTTTGTTAACATAAGAAACTCCTGTGAAATGTCATGTGTCTCGGTCATATCTCCTTTAACACAGCTCCCAGAGACATTTCTTCTGTTTTAAAGATACTGATATCCAGATACTGGCTTCTTCTGGATACCTGAGTGCTACATAATACACACATACACACAGTTCTACGCATGGACAAACCTTGTGACTCCCAAAGAGCTGCACGGTGTCACACCAACACGCTGGGGCCCCAGGAACTGTGACATTCAGCACATCGAAAGGGGAAGGAGGGGCCTCTGCCGTGTAGCCGCGGCCTTCCAGGAAGTCCAGGGTCAGGGCTCGGGGCGAACGACCACTGCGTGACACAGAGAGAGAGAGGCTCAGCCAATCATTCTGAACCAAGACGACAACAAAAGCAGCGAGAGAAGAGTCGCCACCTGCCGTTAATTCCTCGGACCTCTCCAGTGTTTCCGTTGAAGAACAAGCAGAAGGCGTCTCCACCCGGACCGGTGCTGCACGGCTCCGTCACCGCCAGGGCCGCTGCCATGGCAACTGCAGCATCTGCCGCATTGCCGCCACGCTTCAGGACATCTGGATGCAAACACACAACAGACTCACCAGATTGTTTTTCATTTATGACATGTTTCTCAGCAACTAGAATTCAACAAACAGAAAATGTATTTCAGTTTTTAGACTGAGCTGCACAAATAGAATTCCCTTCAGATTCAATTGTATCTCAAATATTGAACAACTCATCACAACTATTTCCTGGTAATGCCATGGAGGTGTTTTAAAGTAATCTGGACTTTCATTATGTCTCTCTGCCAAGGAGCTTATGTTTTTGGACAGTCATTTAAAATGGAGTAAAGCTCCATAATGAGAATCTGTTCTGTCTAATATTGATTCCATAGGTTTCTCACAAAAATCAGGGATCTCCAGTTTGACATATCTACAACATCACTCCGGACAAGTAGATTCAAGATAAAAGAGCATTGTAGGTGGGTTGGGTTGTGAGCAATCTAAGATATCTGAAGTAAATTTCATTAAAAAACCTTTGATGGTGTGAATCAGAAGTGTCATAAAATGGGATGACCCATATGTATAACCACAATATATATTGGTTATACTGTGGTTTATTAATGTTCTTAGGCAGACACAAGAGGCACTTGTTTATAGGTGATTCTTTGTTGTCTCTAGAAGTTCAGATGCACTAGTCCATTACTATTGAACCTAAGCATCTAGGGTTCCAAATTTGTAAAATTATACATGATATACATTATATGCATATTGTTGTTATAATTTTTCAGTCAGTTGAAATACATCTTGAGGAGAAACATGTTGGGTTGTTTTGTGTCTGTATAGGCCTACTATAAAAAGAATTTTAAATTTTGGTACTTGTACTTTTACTTTTGATACTTCAGTGCATTTCGACACCAGCTACTTTTGATACTTAAGTACATTTAATATAAGCTACTTTAAGACTTTTACTCAAGTCATTTTCTGACAGGTGACTTTTACTTTTACCGAAGTCACTTTCAGGTAAGATATCTGTACTTTTACTCAAGTATGGCTTCCAAGTACTTTTAAACTGTTTCTGGTCCTAGAACAATTACTTCACTGATAAACTTATGATCATCTTCAGATCCAGATACTTACAGCTTCACACTCTCACAAGTTCGGATTTAATTTAAACTGTAGACAGCTTCAATTAAGGGGAAATATCTAGAATTCAGTGCACCTGGGTTGTGTGACACTGGTTCCATATGTTTATCATTCAACTAAAATTTACTTGTGGCTTCTTTGTGGTTTTGGTGAGAGAACAATGTTTCCACTGTTCACTCCCGAATGCAACAAACTGTAATTTTGTGTTTTGGAAACGCTGAGAAACTTTTTTTCTGGATCTGTTATTCTGGATCTGCTCCATCCTCCGGGCTCCATGGCCCCCCCACTCACCCAGGCCTGCAGCCGAGGCCAGCGGCTGACTGGAGGCCGCACAGCCGCGGAGACACACCACCGGGGACCGGCGGGAGCAGAAGGTCAAGTCCGGGTCCATGTTGTTCGAACCAGCACCGACAGAACCGACCGGAAATCAACTGACGAGGAGAAAACACCGCTGGACTCTGAACCACTCATCGATTACTCTGGGATCGATTGAGTTTGACTCGAGGGGGAACAGCAGCACAGAGAAGAGGAAGACCGATGACATCGATGAGAAAATACATTTTATATATTTTGCACTTTTTAAAAAACAGAGTTTACAAAGTGTTTCGACAGCAAAGCAAAAAATATAAGAGAAATATTAAATCAGCAGGATGCAATGTGACGAGGTAACAAGGGAGTGTTCAAATTAAATGAATAAATATAGAGCTGTGACAAGTGAAAACTTGAACACATGACAGCAGCAGCAATATGAAAATGAACAGGTAAAAGAAAAAGGTTAAAAGAAAACGATAAAAACAGTAAAAAACATAACCAAAGATGAAAGCAAGTCTATAAAAAAGGGTTTTATGAAGTGATTTAAAAGAAGTCACTGTCTCTGAAGTCACCTTTCGTCTTCAACCTCGACTTTGGAACAGCCAGCGGGATCCACCTGAGGATCTGAGGCTCCGTGCGAGCACAAAATGGGTCAATGAATCATCATTTTATGACTTTTATTATTAAATTTCTATCTTCGGGTGTTTCCACATGTCCCTTATTCTCTGTCGTATATTACCTTATCAACATTTATTGAGATCAGCAACATAAACCTTCCAGCGTTCTGCAAAGTCCAACTGCAGTTGAAAAGATAAGTTATTACTGCAGTGTAATTTAAAAAAGGGAACCCCTTGTTATGACTCACAAAACCCAGATCATTAACTGGATCCACACCTAATTTCCCCTCTTCATAGATAATAGAGTTTAAGGGTTTGCCTGATTTTTTAAAAATGTATTAGGATCTCTGCACTAGTTTAGTCAAGTTGTTCACACAAAAAAAAATAAAAATAAGCCCAGAGTTGATGAAAATTGAAAGAAATTCCTGGATACGAGCTCTTGAGCAATCTGGTCCAGAGGTGAACCAGTTCCTCTTTGGTCCATACATCACTCCTCCATCAAGGTTTCACAAAATCAATTTACCACAAACAAACAGCCTTGAAAACACGGAGGCAGAATGACTCAGTCGAGTGCACCCCCCCGTCAAGGCCCCAGAGATTCAATCAAGCTGCACCAAATGAAATTCTAAATTACAAACACCCAAAGCTGAACAATGGATTTTTCTTCTTCTGACTAATGAAGAGGTTCTTCTCAGTAAATGTGTGGTTATCTGCACCGAGGGCCCGTATCGACCCATGTCTGTCACTTCCTCTTCTGTCTCCATGTACACAAAACACCTGGTAGAACATTAACTCCTATTTCCTCACTAGTGCATCTGTGTGCACGATAACCATGTTGTGTGTGTGTGTGTCTGGTGTGTGTGTGTGTGTGTGTTGGTGTGGGTGAGCAGTGAGATCACACACAATGATGGAGGGGGCATCTATAAAGCCTCAACTGCCAGAAACAGACAACTTATTTGAGTCAACGCTAGGAAGAGGACAGAGAATTCTTGAAGGAGGTTAACGAAGGAATTATCAGGAGGCTGCAATTGGAGATAATACATCAGGCCAGAAAGTCAAGCAGATTTCACACTTAAATTCAGTTTAAGAGTCCAGACGTCACTTTTTTAAACCCCCCGGAGTGTTTTTCTGTCTGAGGCGTCTCGAGCATCAGTGTCAGAATGTGTTCGGGCAGTTTTGCCAAGTGTTTGGGGATCTCCCTGATTCCTCTGGCCATCGTGTGCGTGCTGTGCAACATCCTGCTCTTCTTCCCCAGCGGGGAGTCGGTGGACAGAGACAACATCACAGATGAGGTCTGGTACTTCGGAGGCCTTCTGGGGTCCGGAGTGTTGGTGAGTGCGTCTGTCGCAGCCTCTTAAACGAGAGGATTTGCTTCTTCTAGAATATCATAATAGTTGTTTTACATTTTTATCAAATACATGGTTAATACGTTATTTCAGATTCAATTTTTTTTTTTTAAATCTAAATTGAAAAAAATCGTCTTTTGCACCCCCAGCTAATTTTCACGTGTCAACTTGTAGTGAAAAATATAATTGGTTGTGTTATCAATTCATTGTTGTCTTTTTTTTAGCAGGATTACACAAAAACTAACACAAACAGATTTTCTTGAACTTGGTAGAAGGCTTCAGTGAGTCAAGAGAATCGAGAGTGGAATCCATCACGGCTTTTTTTCGGACCTTCTTGATTATTGTAAATGTTTATGTGAATTTCAAAAGAAATAAAGCAAAGATCTTTATGAGAAAAATATCAGGCATGTTTAGAGTTCTAATATCTAATTGCTGCAGATCCAGATCATTATCCAGATCTGATCTCAATACCTGTATGTGCACCATGGTTATAAAGTATACAGCTTTGGGGGAAGTATGCGCTATCGATGTTATATTAATGTGTGTGTGTTTGTGTGTGTGTGTGTGTGTGTGTGTGTGTGTGTGTGTGTGTGTGTGTGTGTGTGTGTGTGTGTGTGTGTGTCTGTGTGTATTTACAGATGATCTTCCCAGCTCTGGTCTTCCTGGGTCTGAAGAACAATGACTGCTGCGGTTGCTGTGGCAATGAGAGCTGTGGACGGAGATTCGCGGTGAGGAGATGTTTCACTATTCGACTTCAAACCGAAATCAAATGATGGTTTAAAGGAGGTTTTAGAATCAGAGGATCTTAGTTTATTTTATTTTAATGTTAAACATTAACATATATATCTTATCCAGTATCTTCAGCATTGTCACTGTTATCTGTGAAAGGTTCGTATCAGCTTATGTTTATCAGGCTCAATTTTTTCTGACATTGAGTAATAAGTAAATATGTTAAGCTTAATGAATGGCTTGAATTAAAACTGATCACTTCAACTTGTCTTGTGTTCACTCACTGCGGGTCTGGATAACAAACACATGTGCACACACACACACGTACACAGAGAACTTCATGAGATCTTAATAACTTCAACGAGAAACTCCTGGAATGAGAGTTTCACATGACTTTTGCACAAAGCGGGTGTTGTGCTGCAGCAGACGCACACCCCAATCAATACTCAGAGAATGTGTAGGTGTGTGAGGAATGAAACACAAATAAAACTGCTGCACACACACACACACACACACACCATCAGTAGCTCTGTGCAGGCCACACTCTGTTAACGACCTTCAGCCTGGTCTCTGCAGTACAAGAGAATAACCTCATTGTTTTCATTGTTTAAGTTAGAAGCGAGCTCAACCTATTAATTCCCAACATGAGCGACTGGTTCTACCCTGTTTCTCTCCTCTGTCTCTGTAGATGCTGAGCTCCATGCTGTTTGCAGCTGTGGGGGTTCTGGGGGCCGGTTACTCAGTTATCGTTTCTTCCGTGGCCCTCAGCCATGGACCTAAGTGTTTGACCGTCGCCAACGCCACGAGTAACACGACACATTGGGCGTATCCCTTCTCCAATGGGTGAGACTCACAAGTCACATTACAACGTTTGTTTCATATCATGTGTGTAACCACTGATGTAGAAATTGTGTGGTTTATCCCTCAGTGAAAATATTTGAGGCTTTCAACGTTAATCTATGCAAAATTCTAAAAGCATGTATGTTTTTTACATGCAGTCCATGCTAGATGTCACCATACTTTATAAAGTAAGGTTGGGACTTAACAAAATGATGGAGAGACCTAACAGTTCTAACAACAAGCAGGCACTTGTCAGAAGTTGAATCTAAGTTAACTGGTTCTGTGACATTGGGCTCATTCATTAATAAACTTATTATCCAGGTCGTGTGTTTCCCCCCCTCCCTCTGCAGAGACTACCTGTCCAAAACAGACCTCTGGTCGCTGTGTTTGCAGCCGGAGGGCGTGGTGTCCTGGCATCTGTCCCTGTTCTCCGTGCTGCTGGTCATGGGTCTGATCCAGGCGGTGCTGTGTGCCGTGCAGGTACTGAACGGCCTGCTGGGAGCTCTGTGTGGGGGCTGCTGCTGCGGAGAGGTCAGTATCTACTCTGAGAAGAGTTCACTCGTTACTCTGAAGTTACTGAACCGGGTTTCTGTGGCTGTAGGAATGCAGCAGACATCCAGTCAGTCACAGGAAAGTCAGAGAAACACAGGAAAGATAGAAAATAGTCTATTTTATAACATTATTTCACTGCAGGACAAATAAAGACTATTCTCAATTAGACATTTCCACAATCACTAAAGGCAAAGCCCAATTAAACCAAGAATCTTTATCAAAATAATTATTATAAGGACATATTTATATGAATACTTACAGTCAAAGTAATCTTCTTACGCTCTGTTGTGATAAATTCTGTCGTGACATCAGATCCCAAATTCCCAGTAAATCACTTACCAACATAATTAGCAATAAATTAAATCTAATTTACACACGGTCCATGGCCCCATTTACTTACTGACTTGACTCATGTTTGTGTTTCAGAGTGACGGATCCAACTGAGCGCCGCCTGAAGCTGTGAGAGTCGGCAGGTCTTCTAGTCTCTGTAGTTTCTTGCTTTGTCGACGATACACTGCAGCAACTTGAGCTAATTGATCACCTTTCCTGTAACACTGGTGAAATGACAGAGCTCAAATTTCCTCCTTACTTCCGACTTCATCTTCTCAGTCGAAATGTTTCTCTGTTTTCCTACGCTCGGCATCTAAGTGACATCCTGTTGTATATGTTTGTATCTGTTGTCGCCTCTTCAGTGATGTTGTGCGTTGCAACGCTGACATCCCATCAACCAGTTAACAAAGACACTATTTTTATATACACGTGAAAAGTAAATGAGACATGATCAGACCGTGCAGCTGCTGCAAATCTACTGTTTTTACTATCTAGACCAAATTGAAAGGATAAATAACCTGCTAGATAACAATTGTGTTTTTATTTTCACGAATTCATGCTTGTGTATGTGTGTGAATAAAAAATAAATACATTTCTTGCGTGTCTTGAAGTGAAAGTTCTACGAACACAAGGAGATTAACTTCTTATAAATCATAGAACATGTCTCTGCTCATTGCTTATTGAACTTATTGATTATTGATATAAATTGCATCAGTAGTCACTGGGTAACTGCACCAATGATACAGTTAAGTGTGAAGTCTATGGATGGACATCAGGGACAAAGCAGAGAACTTTGGGAAACTGAGTCAATGTGAGGGAGCGCCATTGTTATAAACTCATCACATTAAATAATAGTTTTCATATAAGCTCAATACTTCTACTACTACTCAGTGGAGGTGGGCTGCAGGGGTCAGTGGACTTGACCTAACCTTAATCTAAACACAATTTTTACCTAACCCTAACTTGGACCACACACACACACACACACGGGTGAAAACAATGCACTGCTGCAGGGTAATGAAGCACTCATCCAAATCCATCTATACACAGCAGTAATATTGAAATCTCATTATAATAGCAAATATGACAAATAGATTAAACTATTGAAGGGGGTCTGGTATATAGTGTTGACGACCAATGAAAGAGCTTTCTATGTGTTTTCCATTCACACGTACACACACACTGTGTAATGTGCACTTTCTCTGTCACACATCAGTCACACACGGCCTGCACAGATGTCGGCTGACTGATCACTGCCTAAGACACAGGCTTGACTCGGTCAGCCATGTTTTTTTGCTCACGTTTGACATCATGCATCTGGATTGATCTGGATTGATCAGATTTCAGCCAAAAGAAATCACAACTTTTTCTGGAGTACCGCTTTAATAAAGGGTCAGAATTTATGCCTGTAGCTTGTAAACTCAGTGTCTCATTGCACAGATAGGATATTTGTGTGACCATCTCTTTGTAATTACACATATACGTAAAAGGTTATAACACAAGCTGTAGCAGTAGAGCAGCACATGAGCCCTGAACCTTAGGGACCCCTAAACAGAGCCTTTCACCATAATGATTGTGAAGCAGGAATCTGGCTGAACGAGTTCAACCAGCGTCTTCAAAGCCAAAGCTTGTGGACAGCTCTGATTGGCCGTGGATCCAGGGTGAGTCTCATCCTGTTGTTTCAGTGCGAGGGAAACAACGAGTAGAGATTGGCCAATTAGCTAGGCCAGGCCCTAACCTAGGACATTACTAAGATATCCTATGACAGGTATTTAAATCATAGAAACTCTGTATTTGAATACATTTTAATCAAATGTTCCATCAGTTGAGGTGTGGTGTTCTCGGGTGCGCTACAAGCTTTCATCTGACAGAGGACAGGTGTAATTAGGGCCATTCAGGCACCTGGTATGTGTGTGCACCTCATTTCCACTGACTCTCCAAATTGAATATAGAACTGTCTGATGAAGAAATCTTAGAAACCTAGAAAAGTCTCTACATTCCAGTATTGTTAAATGTCGAAAATTGGTTTCGACATTTCTCTGAGGTGCAGGTTTATAAATTATAACCTCCACATCAAGTGCAGTTTAAAATGAGTGGAAGGTCGGGGAAACAGTTAGAGTCTGAAGAACAGTTCATCCAAAGCACCACAGCCTACACTGCACTGACGTCTTCAAAAATATGGCCGTCAAGTTTGACGTTGAACTTGAGCGTTGAAAGGATTTGAGTTGAGGAACCCGCTCCCTCAGTGAAAAACCCCAAAAGCCAAAAAAAAAAGCTCCCGTCTGTCATGTTTGTTATGTTTTGTCATATAAGTCCTGTGAGGTCAGAGGTGGGGTTTTTACATTTTTATTATTTATTCAACATCACAATATCTCCACAACATTAACAGAGTGATATGATTTGATTTGTGAATATTTGATGACAAAACACTTTCTGGTGAGATGAATAAAATGAAAGTTGGGGACAAAGTTGTAAAAGCATTGATTTAATACTGTCTGTCTGTGTCTGTAAATAACAATTAAAAACAATACAGCGTTGATATTAATACCTAGAACTCAGAATATATATTGTGCTCCTCATCAGGTCCTTGAATGTGATGTATTGAGTATTTATTGCTGCAGGGTTTGTTTCTAGTGACTGACTGTGTCCCTCTGCTGTTTGATGCAGGTAGTGCACAGTGGAGTCTTCACTGAAATCTGCTTCTACCAGAGAAAAAGGTTGGTGGAAGCAAAGTTCCGAGCCAGAAAAAACACAATAAAACCATTGGAGTTGGTGACAGGGCCTGGAAATACAATGTCTCACTGTACAGTATGTAACAGATGGATTAATTGGAATAATTATTTATAATTATTAGTGAGCACTTGTTACAATTTGGGCGTGTGCTGCATCACCAAGCCCATTGTAAGTGTTTAATTATTGTCTCCAGCCAGACCATAGTCTCAATAAAGTATTTAAACTCAGACCAACTTATCATCGGGACAGAGACGGTCGCAGTGGATCAAATATTTTCTTTTGATACCAAGGGCCTCGTCAAGCACGTCTAACTTCTGGTGAGTGTTGTGTTTTTTTTTGTAAAAGGTACCTTAACTTACAATAATTATCTTTGTCTTTTTCTAAATTAGTTCACAATTTATAACATCAAGGTCTTGTTGAAGAAAAACAAAGTCTAACCGGATATCTTTAAATGTACCTTTCAATAATAAAGGGTGTACAAATATTTATAAATGTTGAAAACGACAATTACATTTTTTGAATTTATAACTTCTAAATAATAAAAAAAACTACGAAGATACCAGTTTGACTAAATTGAGGTTCTGATAATAATTTATTTAAATTTTAAAGCCTACAGACACAAGATACAAATTGGGGATACATGAGTAAAGGTGATTTGTATGTTTTGTATTTATATCATTGTGAATGAAAAGGAATGCTCTTAATTTAAAACTGATTCTATAAAACTGTTGGATAAAAATGTATATTGGTAAACGTTTGTTACTTCCTTGTACATCTCTGCAGGTTGAAAGGTCGGATCAATCTGCAAAAAGATGAAATTGGTATAATATTTCTTTCTTTTTTTCAGAATAATCAAAACAAATTATTTGCTGTGTTTACGATAACATGTTGAATAACATAGTAATTCTCTTTTCACTCTGCTTCTGTTCCATTTTCTCCAGCAGCTACAAATGACTCTGCTTGCTGTTGTGCTTGTTGGTAAGTTAAGTGTTCATGGTAGTAAAATGCTATGTCCTTTACTCTCAATTAATTTGCGGGATTGGTAAGTAGGCAACTGGACTTGCTTCTTCAGAACTGAGGAAGTTGTGTTTGACATGTGAAAGGTCTTCCAGGAAAAACAAGCAAGTCAAGTTGCCTAGTTGAAAAGACGGACAACTCAAGCAGAATAATCTGGAGGAGAATCTCCACAGATAAGTTTTCTAAAAATGCGATTATTTTTTGCTTTTGTTTTCAGGAGGAAGCTACCAGCATAACCTGGAACCAGGTGGTAACCAGCAACTTAGCAACAAAGGTAACAAACAGATTCCTGCCAGACCAGATGAAGACAATCAATCAGGAGAAGATCCACACACCGGAAAGAAATACAAACCAGATGAAGACAACAAGCCAGGAATGTATCCACACCCTGGTAACAACGGCAAACCAGATAAAGACGACAAACCAGGAAAATATCCGAAACCCGGTAAAGAGGACAAACCAGGTAGAGACGACAAACCAGGAAAATATCCAAAAACCGGTAAAGAAGACAAACCAGGTAGAGACGACAAACCAGGAAAATATCCAAAAACCGGTAAAGACGACAAACCAGATAGAGACGACAAACCAGGAAAAAATCCAAAACCCAGCAAAGAAGACAAACCAGATAAAGACGACAAACCAGGAAAATATCCAAAACCTGGTAAAGAAGACAAACCAGATAAAGACAACAACCATGGAAATTATCCAAAACCCGATGAAGAAGACAAACCAGATAAAGAAAACAAAGCAGGTAAATATCCAAAACCCGGTAAAGAGGATAAACCAGATAAAGACAACAAACCAGGAAAATATCCAAAACCCGGTAAAGACGTCAAACCAGATAAAGACGACAAACCAGGAAAAAATCCAAAACCCGGCAAAGAAGACAAATCAGATGAAGACAACAACCATGGAAATTATCCAAAACCCGATGAAGAAGACAAACCAGATAAAGACGACAAACCAGGAAAATATCCAAAACCCGGTAAAGACGACAAACCAGATAAAGACAACATCCATGGAAATTATCCAAAACCTGATGAAGAAGAAAAACCAGATAAAGAAAACAAACCAGGTAAATATCCAAAACCCGGCAAAGAAGACAAACCAGATAAAGACAACAAACCAGGAAAATATCCAAAACCCGGTAAAGACGACAAACAAGATAAAGTTGACAAACCAGAAAAATATCCAAAACCCGGCAAAGAGGATAAACCAGATAAAGACAACCAACCAGGGAAATATCCAAAACCTGGCAAAGAAGACAAACCAGATAAAGACGACAAACCAGGAAAATATCCGAAACCTGGTAAAGACGACAAACCAGATAAAGACAACAAACCAGGAAAAAATCCAAAACCCGGTAAAGACGACAAACCAGATAAAGACGACAAACCAGGAAAAAATCCAAAACCCAGCAAAGAAGACAAATCAGATGAAGACAACAAAGATGGAAAATATCCAAAACCCGATGAAGAAGACAAACCAGATAAAGACAACAAACCAGGAAAATATCCAAAACCCGGCAAAGAAGACAAACCAGATAAAGACGACAAACCAGGGAAATATCCAAAACCTGGTAAAGACGACAAACCAGATAAAGACGACAAACCAGGAAAATATCCAAAACCCGAAAAAGAAGACAAACCAGATAAAGACAACAAACAAGGAAAATATCCAAAACCCGGTAAAGAGGATAAACCAGATAAAGACAACCAACCAGGGAAATATCCAAAACCTGGTAAAGACGACAAACCAGATAAAGACGACAAACCAGGAAAATATCCGAAACCTGGTAAAGACGAAAAACCAGATAAAGACAACAAACCAGGAAAATATCCAAAACCCGGTAAAGACGACAAACCAGATAAAGACGACAAACCAGGAAAAAATCCAAAACCCGGCAAAGAAGACAAATCAGATAAAGACAACAAAGATGGAAAATATCCAAAACCCGATGAAGAAGACAAACCAGATAAAGACAACAAACCAGGAAAATATCCAAAACCCGGCAAAGAAGACAAACCAGATAAAGACGACAAACCAGGAAAATATCCAAAACCCGGTAAAGACGACAAACCAGATAAAGACGACAAACCAGGAAAAAATCCAAAACCCAGCAAAGAAGACAAACCAGATAAAGACGACAAACCAGGAAAATATCCAAAACCCAGCAAAGAAGACAAACCAGATAAAGACAACAACCATGGAAATTATCCAAAACCCGATGAAGAAGAAAAACCAGATAAAGAAAACAAACCAGGTAAATATCCAAAACCCGGCAAAGAAGACAAACCAGATGAAGACAACAAAGATGGAAAATATCCAAAACCCGATGAAGAAGACAAACCAGATAAAGACGACAAACCAGGAAAATATCCAAAACCCGGTAAAGACGACAAACCAGATAAAGACAACAACCATGGAAATTATCCAAAACCCGATGAAGAAGAAAAACCAGATAAAGAAAACAAACCAGGTAAATATCCAAAACCCGGCAAAGAAGACAAATCAGAGGAAGACAACAAAGATGGAAAATATCCAAAACCCGATGAAGAAGACAAACCAGATAAAGACAACAAACCAGGAAAATATCCAAAGCCCGGCAAAGAAGACAAATCAGATAAAGACAACCAACCAGGGAAATATCCAAAACCTGGCAAAGAAGACAAACCAGAAAAAGACGACAAACCAGGAAAATATCCGAAACCCGGTAAAGACGACAAACCAGATAAAGACAACAAACCAGGAAAATATCCAAAGCCCGGTAAAGACGACAAACCAGATAAAGACAACAAACCAGGAAAATATCCAAAACCTGGCAAAGAAGACAAACCAGATAAAGACGACAAACCAGGAAAATATCCAAAACCCGGCAAAGAAGACAAACCAGATAAAGACGACAAACCAGGAAAATATCCGAAACCCGGTAAAGACGACAAACCAGATAAAGACAACAAACCAGGAAAATATCCAAAACCCGATAAAGAAGACAAACCAGATGAAGACAACAAAGATGGAAAATATCCAACAACCACTACTCCAACAGTATGCTGGACCAATTGGTTCAATAGGGACAGGCCTAGTGGAACTGGGGACTGGGAGCTCCTGGACAACCTCAGGAAAGAGAATCCAGGTGAAATCTGTGAGACCCCTCTCTTCATAGATGCTGTTACCTATGACGGACAACATCCAGCCTCCTCCACTGGGCAGTCGTTCTTTATGTAAGTCTATTTAGTTATTTCAGAATTTTAAATCTGCACATTGTTTTCTCAAAGAAGCCAGATGTTTGTTTCTCTGTTTTATAACTCGTCTTACCTTGGATCAAAGATAGATTGTAACCAACTCTCAGCCAAGTCTATGTAACATTGATAATCCAGAAAAATCACAAAAACTATATTTTTGCTTTGGGTTCAGGATGAATCTGAATGATTAATTCCCTTTTCTTATTTTTTTTCAGCCTCAGTCCAACTAAAGGATTTGTATGTCGAAACCAGGATCAGAATCGAGGCAGGTGTCGTGACTATCAAGTGCGCTTTGGATGCCCATGTGCAATAACCAATTCCCCAATTACAACAACCCCTACTCCAACTACCACCACCCCAACAACAACCACCACTACTCCAACAACAACCACTACCCCAACAACAACAACTACTCCAACAACAACAACCACTACCTCAACAGTATGCTGGACCAATTGGTTCAATAGGGACAGGCCTAGTGGAACTGGGGACTGGGAGCTCCTGGACAACCTCAGGAAAGAGAATCCAGGTGAAATCTGTGAGACCCCTCTCTTCATAGATGCTGTTACCTATGACGGACAACATCCAGCCTCCTCCACTGGGCAGTCGTTCTTTATGTAAGTCTATTTAGTTATTTCAGAATTTTAAATCTGCACATTGTTTTCTCAAAGAAGCCAGATGTTTGTTTCTCTGTTTTATAACTCGTCTTACCTTGGATCAAAGATAGATTGTAACCAACTCTCAGCCAAGTCTATGTAACATTGATAATCCAGAAAAATCACAAAAACTATATTTTTGCTTTGGGTTCAGGATGAATCTGAATGATTAATTCCCTTTTCTTATTTTTTTTCAGCCTCAGTCCAACTAAAGGATTTGTATGTCGAAACCAGGATCAGAATCGAGGCAGGTGTCGTGACTATCAAGTGCGCTTTGGATGCCCATGTGCAATAACCAATTCCCCAATTACAACAACCCCTACTCCAACTACCACCACCCCAACAACAACCACCACTACTCCAACAACAACCACTACCCCAACAACAACAACTACTCCAACAACAACAACCACTACCTCAACAGTATGCTGGACCAATTGGTTCAATAGGGACAGGCCTAGTGGAACTGGGGACTGGGAGCTCCTGGACAACCTCAGGAAAGAGAATCCAGGTGAAATCTGTGAGACCCCTCTCTTCATAGATGCTGTTACCTATGACGGACAACATCCAGCCTCCTCCACTGGGCAGTCGTTCTTTATGTAAGTCTATTTAGTTATTTCAGAATTTTAAATCTGCACATTGTTTTCTCAAAGAAGCCAGATGTTTGTTTCTCTGTTTTATAACTCGTCTTACCTTGGATCAAAGATAGATTGTAACCAACTCTCAGCCAAGTCTATGTAACATTGATAATCCAGAAAAATCACAAAAACTATATTTTTGCTTTGGGTTCAGGATGAATCTGAATGATTAATTCCCTTTTCTTATTTTTTTTCAGCCTCAGTCCAACTAAAGGATTTGTATGTCGAAACCAGGATCAGAATCGAGGCAGGTGTCGTGACTATCAAGTGCGCTTTGGATGCCCATGTGCAATAACCAATTCCCCAATTACAACAACCCCTACTCCAACTACCACCACCCCAACAACAACCACCACTACTCCAACAACAACCACTACCCCAACAACAACAACTACTCCAACAACAACAACCACTACCTCAACAGTATGCTGGACCAATTGGTTCAATAGGGACAGGCCTAGTGGAACTGGGGACTGGGAGCTCCTGGACAACCTCAGGAACGAGAATCCAGGAAAAATCTGTGAGAACCCTCTCTTCATAGATGCTGTTACCTGTGACGGACAACATCCAGCCTCCTCCACTGGGCAGTCGTTCTTTATGTAAGTCTATTTAGTTATTTCAGAATTTTAAATCGGCACATTGTTTTCTCAAAGAAGCCAGATGTTTGTTTCTCTGTTTTATAACTCGTCTTACCTTGGATCAAAGATAGATTGTAACCAACTCTCAGCCAAGTCTATGTAACATTGATAATCCAGAAAAATCACAAAAACTATATTTTTGCTTTGGGTTCAGGATGAATCTGAATGATTAATTCCCTTTTCTTATTTTTTTTCAGCCTCAGTCCAACTAAAGGATTTGTATGTCGAAACCAGGATCAGAATCGAGGCAGGTGTCGTGACTATCAAGTGCGCTTTGGATGCCCATGTGCAATAACCAATTCCCCAATTACAACAACCCCTACTCCAACTACCACCACCCCAACAACAACCACCACTACTCCAACAACAACAACCACTACCCCAACAACAACAACTACTCCAACAACAACAACCACTACCTCAACAGTATGCTGGACCAATTGGTTCAATAGGGACAGGCCTAGTGGAACTGGGGACTGGGAGCTCCTGGACAACCTCAGGATCGAGAATCCAGGAAAAATCTGTGAGACCCCTCTCTTCATAGATGCTGTTACCTGTGACGGACAACATCCAGCCTCCTCCACTGGGCAGTCGATCTTTATGTAAGTCTATTTAGTTATTTCAGAATTTCAAAATCTGCACATTGTTTTCTCAAAGAAGGAAGATGTTTGTTTCTCTGTTTTATCACTCGTCTTACCTTGGATCAAAAATAGATTGTGACCAGCTCTCAGCCATGTCTATGTAACATTGATAATCCAGATTAATCACAAAAACTATATTTTTGCTTCAGGTTCATGATCAATCAAATGATTAATTCCCTTTTATTACGTTTTTTCAGCCTCAGTCCAACTAAAGGACTTGTCTGTCGAAACCAGGACCAGACTGGAGGCAGTTGTCGTGACTATCAAGTGCGCTTTGGATGCCCATGTGCACCCCCAACAACAACAACCACTACTCCAACAACAACCACTACCCCAACAACAACAACCACTACTCCAACAACAACAACCACTACCCCAACAACAACAACCACTACTCCAACAACAACAACCACTACCACAACAACAACAACCACTACCCCAACAACCACAACTCCAACAACAACAACCACTACCCCAACAACAACAACCACTACTCCAACAACAACAACCACTACCCCAACAACAACAACCACTACTCCAACAACAACAACCACTACCCCAACAACAACAACCACTACCCCAACAACAACCACTTCCCCAACAACAACAACCACTACTCCAACAACAACCACTACCCCAACAACAACAACCACTACTCCAACAACAACAACCACTACCCCAACAACAACAACCACTACTCCAACAACAACAACCACTACCCCAACAACAACAACCACTACTCCAACAACAACAACCACTACTCCAACAACAACAACCACTACCCCAACAACAACAACCACTACTCCAACAACAACAACCACTACCCCAACAACAACAACCACTACTCCAACAACAACAACCACTACCCCAACAACAATGCCCACTAATCCAACAGTATGCTGGACCAATTGGTTCAATAGGGACAGGCCTAGTGGAACTGGGGACTGGGAGCTCCTGGACAACCTCAGGAACGAGAATCCAGGAAAAATCTGTGAGACCCCTCTCTTCATAGATGCTGTTACCTGTGACGGACAACATCCAGCCTCCTCCACTGGGCAGTCGATCTTTATGTAAGTCTAATTAGTTATTTCAGAATTTCAAAATCTGCACATTGTTTTCTTAAAGAAGGCAGATGTTTGTTTCTCTGTTTTATCACTCGTCTTACCGTGGATCAAAAATAGATTGTGACCAGCTCTCAGCCTTGTCTATGTAACATTGATAATCCAGATTAATCACAAAAACTATATTTTTGCTTCAGGTTCATGATCAATCAAATGATTAATTCCCTTTTATTACGTTTTTTCAGCCTCAGTCCAACTAAAGGACTTGTCTGTCGAAACCAGGACCAGACTGGAGGCAGTTGTCGTGACTATCAAGTGCGCTTTGGATGCCCATGTGCACCCCCAACAACAACAACCACTACTCCAACAACAACCACTACCCCAACAACCTCTACTCCAACAACAACAACCACTACCCCAACAACAACAACCACTACTCCAACAACAACAACCACTACCCCAACAACAACAACCACTACCCCAACAACAACAACCACTACTCCAACAACAACAACCACTACCCCAACAACAACAACCACTACTCCAACAACAACAACCACTTCCCCAACAACCACTACCACTACTCCAACAACAACAACCACTACCCCAACAACCACTACTCCAACAACAACCACTAACCCAACAACAACAACCACTACTCCAACAACAACAACCACTACCCCAACAACAACCACTACTCCAACAACAACAACCACTACCCCAACAACAACAACCACTACTCCAACAACAACAACCACTACCCCAACAACCACTACTCCAACAACAACAACCACTACCCCAACAACAACAACCACTACTCCAACAACAACCACTACCCCAACAACAACAACCACTACTTCAACAACAACAACCACTACCCCAACAACAACAACCACTACTCCAACAACAACAACAACCACTACCCCAACAACAACAACCACTACCCCAACAACAACAACCACTACAACAACAACCACTACCCCAACAACAACAACCACTACTCCAACAACAACAACCACTACCCCAACAACAACAACCACTACTCCAACAACAACAACCACTACCCCAACAACAATGCCCACTACTCCAACAGTATGCTGGACCAATTGGTTCAATAGGGACAGGCCTAGTGGAACTGGGGACTGGGAGCTCCTGGACAACCTCAGGAACGAGAATCCAGGAAAAATCTGTGAGACCCCTCTCTTCATAGATGCTGTTACCTGTGACGGACAACATCCAGCCTCCTCCACTGGGCAGTCGATCTTTATGTAAGTCTATTTAGTTATTTCAGAATTTCAAAATCTGCACATTGTTTTCTTAAAGAAGGCAGATGTTTGTTTCTCTGTTTTATCACTCGTCTTACCGTGGATCAAAAATAGATTGTGACCAGCTCTCAGCCTTGTCTATGTAACATTGATAATCCAGATTAATCACAAAAACTATATTTTTGCTTCAGGTTCATGATCAATCAAATGATTAATTCCCTTTTATTACGTTTTTTCAGCCTCAGTCCAACTAAAGGACTTGTCTGTCGAAACCAGGACCAGACTGGAGGCAGTTGTCGTGACTATCAAGTGCGCTTTGGATGCCCATGTGCACCCCCAACAACAACAACCACTACTCCAACAACAACCACTACCCCAACAACCTCTACTCCAACAACAACAACCACTACCCCAACAACAACAACCACTACTCCAACAACAACAACCACTACCCCAACAACAACAACCACTACCCCAACAACAACAACCACTACTCCAACAACAACAACCACTACCCCAACAACAACAACCACTACTCCAACAACAACAACCACTTCCCCAACAACCACTACCACTACTCCAACAACAACAACCACTACCCCAACAACCACTACTCCAACAACAACCACTACCCCAACAACAACAACCACTACTCCAACAACAACAACCACTACCCCAACAACAACAACCACTACTCCAACAACAACAACCACTACCCCAACAACAACAACCACTACTCCAACAACAACAACCACTACCCCAACAACAACAACCACTACTCCAACAACAACAACCACTACTCCAACAACAACAACCACTACCCCAACAACAACAACCACTACTCCAACAACAACAACCACTACCCCAACAACAACAACCACTACCCCAACAACAACAACCACTACTCCAACAACAACAACCACTACCCCAACAACAACAACAACAACCACTACTCCAACAACAACAACCACTACCCCAACAACAATGCCCACTACTCCAACAGTATGCTGGACCAATTGGTTCAATAGGGACAGGCCTAGTGGAACTGGGGACTGGGAGCTCCTGGACAACCTCAGGAACGAGAATCCAGGAAAAATCTGTGAGACCCCTCTCTTCATAGATGCTGTTACCTGTGATGGACAACATCCAGCCTCCTCCACTGGGCAGTCGATCTTTATGTAAGTCTATTTAGTTATTTCAGAATTTCAAAATCTGCACATTGTTTTCTTAAAGAAGGCAGATGTTTGTTTCTCTGTTTTATCACTCGTCTTACCGTGGATCAAAAATAGATTGTGACCAGCTCTCAGCCTTGTCTATGTAACATTGATAATCCAGATTAATCACAAAAACTATATTTTTGCTTCGGGTCCATGATCAATCAAATGATTAATTCCCTTTTATTACGTTTTTTCAGCCTCAGTCCAACTAAAGGACTTGTCTGTCGAAACCAGGACCAGACTGGAGGCAGTTGTCGTGACTATCAAGTGCGCTTTGGATGCCCATGTGCACCCCCAACAACAACAACCACTACTCCAACAAC
This sequence comes from Limanda limanda, assembly GCF_963576545.1. Classification (NCBI taxonomy): domain Eukaryota; kingdom Metazoa; phylum Chordata; class Actinopteri; order Pleuronectiformes; family Pleuronectidae; genus Limanda; species Limanda limanda. The sequence goes on along the minus strand of NC_083644.1, from coordinate 5,911,156 downwards.
AACCACTACCCCAACAACAACAACCACTACTCCAACAACAACAACCACTACCCCAACAACAACAACCACTACTCCAACAACAACAACCACTACCACAACAACCACTACCCCAACAACCACAACTCCAACAACAACAACCACTACCCCAACAACAACAACCACTACTCCAACAACAACAACCACTACCCCAACAACAACAACCACTACTCCAACAACAACAACCACTACCCCAACAACAACAACCACTACCCCAACAACAACCACTTCCCCAACAACAACAACCACTACTCCAACAACAACCACTACCCCAACAACAACAACCACTACTCCAACAACAACAACCACTACCCCAACAACAACAACCACTACTCCAACAACAACAACCACTACCCCAACAACAACAACCACTACCCCAACAACAACAACCACTACTCCAACAACAACAACCACTACCCCAACAACAACAACCACTACTCCAACAACAACAACCACTACTCCAACAACAACAACCACTACCCCAACAACAACAACCACTACTCCAACAACAACAACCACTACCCCAACAACAACAACCACTACTCCAACAACAACAACCACTACCCCAACAACAATGCCCACTAATCCAACAGTATGCTGGACCAATTGGTTCAATAGGGACAGGCCTAGTGGAACTGGGGACTGGGAGCTCCTGGACAACCTCAGGAACGAGAATCCAGGAAAAATCTGTGAGACCCCTCTCTTCATAGATGCTGTTACCTGTGACGGACAACATCCAGCCTCCTCCACTGGGCAGTCGATCTTTATGTAAGTCTAATTAGTTATTTCAGAATTTCAAAATCTGCACATTGTTTTCTTAAAGAAGGCAGATGTTTGTTTCTCTGTTTTATCACTCGTCTTACCGTGGATCAAAAATAGATTGTGACCAGCTCTCAGCCTTGTCTATGTAACATTGATAATCCAGATTAATCACAAAAACTATATTTTTGCTTCAGGTTCATGATCAATCAAATGATTAATTCCCTTTTATTACGTTTTTTCAGCCTCAGTCCAACTAAAGGACTTGTCTGTCGAAACCAGGACCAGACTGGAGGCAGTTGTCGTGACTATCAAGTGCGCTTTGGATGCCCATGTGCACCCCCAACAACAACAACCACTACTCCAACAACAACCACTACCCCAACAACCTCTACTCCAACAACAACAACCACTACCCCAACAACAACAACCACTACTCCAACAACAACAACCACTACCCCAACAACAACAACCACTACCCCAACAACAACAACCACTACTCCAACAACAACAACCACTACCCCAACAACAACAACCACTACTCCAACAACAACAACCACTACCCCAACAACCACTACTCCAACAACAACAACCACTACCCCAACAACAACAACCACTACTCCAACAACAACCACTACCCCAACAACAACAACCACTACTCCAACAACAACAACCACTACCCCAACAACAACCACTACTCCAACAACAACAACCACTACCCCAACAACAACAACCACTACTCCAACAACAACAACCACTACCCCAACAACCACTACTCCAACAACAACAACCACTACCCCAACAACAACAACCACTACTCCAACAACAACCACTACCCCAACAACAACAACCACTACTTCAACAACAACAACCACTACCCCAACAACAACAACCACTACTCCAACAACAACAACAACCACTACCCCAACAACAACAACCACTACCCCAACAACAACAACCACTACAACAACAACCACTACCCCAACAACAACAACCACTACTCCAACAACAACAACCACTACCCCAACAACAACAACCACTACTCCAACAACAACAACCACTACCCCAACAACAATGCCCACTACTCCAACAGTATGCTGGACCAATTGGTTCAATAGGGACAGGCCTAGTGGAACTGGGGACTGGGAGCTCCTGGACAACCTCAGGAACGAGAATCCAGGAAAAATCTGTGAGACCCCTCTCTTCATAGATGCTGTTACCTGTGACGGACAACATCCAGCCTCCTCCACTGGGCAGTCGATCTTTATGTAAGTCTATTTAGTTATTTCAGAATTTCAAAATCTGCACATTGTTTTCTTAAAGAAGGCAGATGTTTGTTTCTCTGTTTTATCACTCGTCTTACCGTGGATCAAAAATAGATTGTGACCAGCTCTCAGCCATGTCTATGTAACATTGATAATCCAGATTAATCACAACAACTATATTTTTGCTTCGGGTTCATGATCAATCAAATGATTAATTCCCTTTATTACGTTTTTTCAGCCTCAGTCCAACTAAAGGACTTGTCTGTCGAAACCAGGACCAGACTGGAGGCAGTTGTCGTGACTATCAAGTGCGCTTTGGATGCCCATGTGCACCCCCAACAACAACAACCACTACTCCAACAACAACCACTACCCCAACAACAACAACCACTACTCCAACAACAACAACCACTACCCCAACAACAACAACCACTACTCCAACAACAACAACCACTACCCCAACAACAACAACCACTACTCCAACAACAACAACCACTACCCCAACAACAACAACCACTACTCCAACAACAACCACTACCCCAACAACAACAACCACTACTCCAACAACAACAACCACTACCCCAACAACAACAACCACTACCCCAACAACAACAACCACTACTCCAACAACAACCACTACCCCAACAACAACAACCACTACTCCAACAACAACAACCACTACCCCAACAACAACAACCACTACTCAAACAACAACAACCACTACCCCAACAACAACAACCACTACTCCAACAACAACAACCACTACCCCAACAACAACAACCACTACCCCAACAACAACCACTACTCCAACAACAACAACCACTACCCCAACAACAACAACAACTACCCCAACAACAACAACCACTACTCCAACAACAACAACCACTACCCCAACAACAACAACTACTACTCCAACAACAACCACTACCCCAACAACAACAACCACTACTCCAACAACAACAACCACTACCCCAACAACAATGCCCACTACTCCAACAGTATGCTGGACCAATTGGTTCAATAGGGACAGGCCTAGTGGAACTGGGGACTGGGAGCTCCTGGACAACCTCAGGAACGAGAATCCAGGAAAAATCTGTGAGACCCCTCTCTTCATAGATGCTGTTACCTGTGACGGACAACATCCAGCCTCCTCCACTGGGCAGTCGATCTTTATGTAAGTCTATTTAGTTATTTCAGAATTTTAAATCTGCACATTGTTTTCTCAAAGAAGCCAGATGTTTGTTTCTCTGTTTTATAACTCGTCTTACCTTGGATCAAAGATAGATTGTAACCAACTCTCAGCCAAGTCTATGTAACATTGATAATCCAGAAAAATCACAAAAACTATATTTTTGCTTTGGGTTCAGGATGAATCTGAATGATTAATTCCCTTTTCTTATTTTTTTTCAGCCTCAGTCCAACTAAAGGATTTGTATGTCGAAACCAGGATCAGAATCGAGGCAGGTGTCGTGACTATCAAGTGCGCTTTGGATGCCCATGTGCACCCCCAACAACAACAACCACTACTCCAACAACAACCACTACCCCAACAACAACAACCACTACTCCAACAACAACAACCACTACCCCAACAACAACAACCACTACTCCAACAACAACAACCACTACCCCAACAACAACAACCACTACCCCAACAACAACAACCACTACTCCAACAACAACAACCACTACCCCAACAACAACAACCACTACTCCAACAACAACAACCACTTCCCCAACAACCACTACCACTACTCCAACAACAACAACCACTACCCCAACAACCACTACTCCAACAACAACAACCACTACTCCGACAACAACAACCACTACCCCAACAACAACAACCACTACCCCAACAACAACAACCACTACTCCAACAACAACAACCACTACCCCAACAACAACAACCACTACTCCAACAACAACAACCACTACCCCAACAACAATGCCCACTACTCCAACAGTATGCTGGACCAATTGGTTCAATAGGGACAGGCCTAGTGGAACTGGGGACTGGGAGCTCCTGGACAACCTCAGGAACGAGAATCCAGGAAAAATCTGTGAGACCCCTCTCTCCATAGATGCTGTTACCTGTGACGGACAACATCCAGCCTCCTCCACTGGGCAGTCGATCTTTATGTAAGTCTATTTAGTTATTTCAGAATTTCAAAATCTGCACATTGTTTTCTCAAAGAAGGCTGATGTTTGTTTCTCTGTTTTATCACTCGTTTTACCGTTGATCAAAAATAGATTGTGACCAGCTCTCAGCCATGTCTATGTAACATTGATAATCCAGATTAATCACAACAACTATATTTTTGCTTCGGGTTCATGATCAATCAAATGATTAATTCCCTTTTATTACGTTTTTTCAGCCTCAGTCCAACTAAAGGACTTGTCTGTCGAAACCAGGACCAGACTGGAGGCAGTTGTCGTGACTATCAAGTGCGCTTTGGATGCCCATGTGCACCCCCAACAACAACAACCACTACTCCAACAACAACCACTACCCCAACAACAACAACCACTACTCCAACAACAACAACCACTACCCCAACAACAACAACCACTACTCCAACAACAACAACCACTTCCCAAACAACCACTACCACTACTCCAACAACAACAACCACTTCCCCAACAACCACTACTCCAACAAAAACCACTACCCCAACAAAAACAACCACTACTCCAACAACAACAACCACTACCCCAACAACAACAACAACTACTCCAAAAACAACAACCACTACCCCAACAACAACAACCACTACCCCAACAACAACCACTACCCCAACAACAGGAACCACTACTCCAACAACAACCACTACCCCAACAACAACAACCACTACTCCAACAACAACAACCACTACCCCAACAACAACAACCACTACTCCAACAACAACAACCACTACCCCAACAACAACTACCACTACCCCAACAACAACAACCACTACTCCAACAACAACAACCACTACCCCAACAACAACAACCACTACTCCAACAACAACAACCACTACTCCAACAACAACAACCACTACCCCAACAACAACAACCACTACTCCAACAACAACAACCACTACCCCAACAACAACAACCACTACTCCAACAACAACAACCACTACCCCAACAACAATGCCCACTACTCCAACAGCATGCTGGACCAATTGGTTCAATAGGGACAGGCCTGGTGGAACTGGGGACTGGGAGCTCCTGGACAACCTCAGGAACGAGAATCCAGGAAAAATCTGTGAGACCCCTCTCTTCATAGATGCTGTTACCTGTGACGGACAACATCCAGCCTCCTCAACTGGGCAGTCGATCTTTATGTAAGTCTATTTAGTTATTTCAGAATTTCAAAATCTGCACATTGTTTTCTTAAAGAAGGCAGATGTTTGTTTCTCTGTTTTATCACTCGTCTTACCGTCGATCAAATATAGATTGTGACCAGCTCTCAGCCATGTCTATGTAACATTGATAATCCAGATTAATCACAACAACTATATTTTTGCTTTGGGTTCATGATCAATCAAATGATTAATTCCCTTTTATTACGTTTTTTCAGCCTCAGTCCAACTAAAGGACTTGTCTGTCGAAACCAGGACCAGACTGGAGGCAGTTGTCGTGACTATCAAGTGCGCTTTGGATGCCCGTGTACACCCCCAACAACAACAACCACTACTCCAACAACAACAACCACTACCCCAACAACAACAACCACTACTCCAACAACAACAACCACTACCCCAACAACAACAACCACTACTCCAACAACAACAACCACTACTCCAACAACAACAACCACTACCCCAACAACAACAACCACTACTCCAACAACAACAACCACTACCCCGACAACAACAACCACTACTCCAACAACAACAACCACTACCCCAACAACAACAACCACTACCCCAACAACAACAACCACTACTCCAACAACAACAACCACTACCCCAACAACAACAACCACTACTCCAACAACAACAACCACTACCCCAACAACAATGCCCACTACTCCAACAGTATGCTGGACCAATTGGTTCAATAGGGACAGGCCTAGTGGAACTGGGGACTGGGAGCTCCTGGACAACCTCAGGAACGAGAATCCAGGAAAAATCTGTGAGACCCCTCTCTTCATAGATGCTGTTACCTGTGACGGACAACATCCAGCCTCCTCCACTGGGCAGTCGATCTTTATGTAAGTCTATTTAGTTATTTCAGAATTTCAAAATCTGCACATTGTTTTCTCAAAGAAGGCAGATGTTTGTTTCTCTGTTTTATCACTCGTCTTACCGTGGATCAAAAATAGATTGTGACCAGCTCTCAGCCATGTCTATGTAACATTGATAATCCAGATTAATCACAACAACTATATTTTTGCTTCGGGTTCATGATCAATCAAATGATTAATTCCCTTTTATTACGTTTTTTCAGCCTCAGTCCAACTAAAGGACTTGTCTGTCGAAACCAGGACCAGACTGGAGGCAGTTGTCGTGACTATCAAGTGCGCTTTGGATGCCCATGTGCACCCCCAACAACAACAACCACTACTCCAACAACAACCACCACCCCAACAACAACAACCACTACTCCAACAACAACAACAACCACTACCCCAACAACAACAACCACTACTCCAACAACAACAACCACTACCCCAACAACCACTACCCCAACAACAACAACCACTACTCCAACAACAACAACCACTACCCCAACAACAACAACCACTACTCCAACAACAACAACCACTTCCCCAATAACCACTACCACTACTCCAACAACAACAACCACTACCCCAACAACCACTACTCCAACAACAACCACTACCCCAACAACCACTACTCCAACAACAACAACAACTACCCCAACAACAACAACCACTACCCCAACAACAACAACCACTACTCCAACAACAACAACCACTACCCCAACAACAACAACCACTACTCCAACAACAACAACCACTTCCCCAACAACCACTACCACTACTCCAACAACAACAACCACTTCCCCAACAACCACTACCCCAACAACCACTTCTCCAACAACAACAACCACTACTCCAACTACCACAACAACAACCACCACTACCCCAACAACCACTATTCCAACAACGACTACTCCAACAACAACCACTACCCCAACAACAACAACCACTACTCCAACAACAACAACCACTACCGCAACAACAACTTCCCCATCAACAACTACCCCAACAACCACTACTCCAACAACAACTACTACTCCAACAACCACTCCCCCAACAACAACTGCTCCAACAACAACAACCACTACTCCAACAATAACAACCACTACCCCAACAACAACAACCACTACTCCAACAATAACAACCAATACTCCAACAACAGAAACCACTACTCCAACAACAACAACCACTACCCCAACAACAACAACCCCTACTCCAACAACAACCAATACTCCAACCACAACAATCCCATGTGCAATAACCAATGCCCATATGACTACAACCACTACTCCGGCTACAACAACCACTATCCCAACTACGACAACCACTACCCTAACAACAACAACCACTTATCCAACAACAACAACCACTACCCCAACAACAACCACAACTCCAGCTACAACAACAACTACCCCAACAATAACAACCACTACCCCAACAACAACAACCACTACTCCAACAACAACAACCACTACTCCAACTACCACAGCAACAACAGCCACTACCCCAACAACCACTACTCCAACAACAACAACTACTACTCCAACAACCACTACCCCAACAACAACAACCACTACTCCAACAACAACAACCACTAGCCCAACAACAACAACCACTACTCCAACAACAACAACCACTTCCCCAACAACCACTACCACTACTCCAACAACAACAACCACTACCCCAACAACCACTACTCCAACAACAACCACTACCCCAACAACAACAACCACTACTCCAACAACAACAACCACTACCCCAACAACAACAACCACTACCCCAACAACAACAACCACTACTCCAACAACAACAACCACTACCCCAACAACAACAGCCACTACTCCAACAACAACAACCACTACCCCAACAACAATGCCCACTACTCCAACAATATGCTGGACCAATTGGTTCAATAGGGACAGGCCTAGTGGAACTGGGGACTGGGAGCTCCTGGACAACCTCAGGAACGAGAATCCAGGAAAAATCTGTGAGACCCCTCTCTTCATAGATGCTGTTACCTGTGACGGACAACATCCAGCCTCCTCCACTGGGCAGTCGATCTTTATGTAAGTCTATTTAGTTATTTCAGAATTTCAAAATCTGCACATTGTTTTCTCAAAGAAGGCAGATGTTTGTTTCTCTGTTTTATCACTCGTCTTACCGTGGATCAAAAATAGATTGTGACCAGCTCTCAGCCATGTCTATGTAACATTGATAATCCAGATTAATCACAACAACTATATTTTTGCTTCGGGTTCATGATCAATCAAATGATTAATTCTCTTTTATTACGTTTTTTCAGCCTCAGTCCAACTAAAGGACTTGTCTGTCGAAACCAGGACCAGACTGGAGGCAGTTGTCGTGACTATCAAGTGCGCTTTGGATGCCCATGTGCACCCCCAACAACAACAACCACTACTCCAACAACAACCACTACCCCAACAACAACAACCACTACTCCAACAACAACAACCACTACCCCAACAACAACAACCACTACTCCAACAACAACAATCACTTCCCAAACAACCACTACCACTACTCCAACAACAACAACCACTACCCCAACAACCACTACTCCAACAACAACCACTACCCCAACAACAACAACCACTACTCCAACAACAACAACCACTACCCCAACAACAACAACCACTACCCCAACAACAACCACTACCCCAACAACAACAACCACTACTCCAACAACAACCACTACCCCAACAACAACAACCACAACTCCAACAACAACAACCACTACCCCAACAACAGCAACCACTACTCCAACAACAACAACCACTACCCCAACAACAACAACCACTACCCCAACAACAACAACCACTACTCCAACAACAACAACCACTACCCCAACAACAACAACCACTACCCCAACAACAACAACCACTACTCCAACAACAACAACCACTACACCAACAACAACAACCACTACTCCAACAACAACAACCACTACCCCAACAACAATGCCCACTACTCCAACAGTATGCTGGACCAATTGGTTCAATAGGGACAGGCCTAGTGGAACTGGGGACTGGGAGCTCCTGGACAACCTCAGGAACGAGAATCCAGGAAAAATCTGTGAGACCCCTCTCTTCATAGATGCTGTTACCTGTGACGGACAACATCCAGCCTCCTCCACTGGGCAGTCGATCTTTATGTAAGTCTATTTAGTTATTTCAGAATTTCAAAATCTGCACATTATTTTCTTAAAGAAGGCAGATGTTTGTTTCTCTGTTTTATCACTCGTCTTACCGTGGATCAAATATAGATTGTGACCAGCTCTCAGCCATGTCTATGTAACATTGATAATCCAGATTAATCACAACAACTATATTTTTGCTTCGGGTTCATGATCAATCAAATGATTAATTCCCTTTTATTACGTTTTTTCAGCCTCAGTCCAACTAAAGGACTTGTCTGTCGAAACCAGGACCAGACTAGAGGCAGTTGTCGTGACTATCAAGTGCGCTTTGGATGCCCATGTGCACCCCCAACAACAACAACCACTACTCCAACAACAACCACTACCCCAACAACAACAACCACTACTCCAACAACAACAACCACTACCCCAACAACAACAACCACTACTCCAACAACAACAACCACTACCCCAACAACAACAACCACTACCCCAACAACAACAACCACTACTCCAACAACAACAACCACTACTCCAACAACAACAACCACTTCCCCAACAACCACTACCACTACTCCAACAACAACAACCACTACCCCAACAACCACTACTCCAACAACAACCACTACCCCAACAACAACAACCACTACTCCAACAACAACAACCACTACCCCAACAACAACAACCACTACCCCAACAACAACAACCACTACTCCAACAACAACAACCACTACCCCAACAACAACAACCACTACTCCAACAACAACAACCACTACCCCAACAACAATGCTCACTACTCCAACAGTATGCTGGACCAATTGGTTCAATAGGGACAGGCCTAGTGGAACTGGGGACTGGGAGCTCCTGGACAACCTCAGGAACGAGAATCCAGGAAAAATCTGTGAGACCCCTCTCTTCATAGATGCTGTTACCTGTGACGGACAACATCCAGCCTCCTCCACTGGGCAGTCGATCTTTATGTAAGTCTATTTAGTTATTTCAGAATTTCAAAATCTGCACATTGTTTTCTCAAAGAAGGCAGATGTTTGTTTCTCTGTTTTATCACTCGTCTTACCGTGGATCAAAAATAGATTGTGACCAGCTCTCAGCCATGTCTATGTAACATTGATAATCCAGATTAATCACAACAACTATATTTTTGCTTCGGGTTCATGATCAATCAAATGATTAATTCCCTTTTATTACGTTTTTTCAGCCTCAGTCCAACTAAAGGACTTGTCTGTCGAAACCAGGACCAGACTGGAGGCAGTTGTCGTGACTATCAAGTGCGCTTTGGATGCCCATGTGCACCCCCAACAACAACAACCACTACTCAAACAACAACCACTACCCCAACAACAACAACCACTACTCCAACAACAACAACCACTACCCCAACAACAACAACCACTACTCCAACAACAACAACCACTTCCCAAACAACCACTACCACTACTCCAACAACAACAACCACTACTCCAACAACAACAACCACTACTCCAACAACAACAACCACTACTCCAACAACAACAACCACTACCCCAACAACAACAACCACTACCCCAACAACAACCACTTCCCCAACAACAACAACCACTACTCCAACAACAACCACTACCCCAACAACAACAACCACTACTCCAACAACAACAACCACTACCCCAACAACAACAACCACTACTCCAACAACAACAACCACTACCCCAACAACAACAACCACTACCCCAACAACAACAACCACTACTCCAACAACAACAACCACTACCCCAACAACAACAACCACTACTCCAACAACAACAACCACTACTCCAACAACAACAACCACTACCCCAACAACAACAACCACTACTCCAACAACAACAACCACTACCCCAACAACAACAACCACTACTCCAACAACAACAACCACTACCCCAACAACAATGCCCACTACTCCAACAGTATGCTGGACCAATTGGTTCAATAGGGACAGGCCTAGTGGAACTGGGGACTGGGAGCTCCTGGACAACCTCAGGAACGAGAATCCAGGAAAAATCTGTGAGACCCCTCTCTTCATAGATGCTGTTACCTGTGACGGACAACATCCAGCCTCCTCCACTGGGCAGTCGATCTTTATGTAAGTCTATTTAGTTATTTCAGAATTTCAAAATCTGCACATTGTTTTCTTAAAGAAGGCAGATGTTTGTTTCTCTGTTTTATCACTCGTCTTACCGTGGATCAAAAATAGATTGTGACCAGCTCTCAGCCTTGTCTATGTAACATTGATAATCCAGATTAATCACAAAAACTATATTTTTGCTTCAGGTTTATGATCAATCAAATGATTAATTCCCTTTTATTACGTTTTTTCAGCCTCAGTCCAACTAAAGGACTTGTCTGTCGAAACCAGGACCAGACTGGAGGCAGTTGTCGTGACTATCAAGTGCGCTTTGGATGCCCATGTGCACCCCCAACAACAACAACCACTACTCCAACAACAACCACTACCCCAACAACAACAACCTCTACTCCAACAACAACAACCACTACCCCAACAACAACAACCACTACTCCAACAACAACAACCACTACCCCAACAACAACAACCACTACCCCAACAACAACAACCACTACTCCAACAACAACAACCACTACCCCAACAACAACAACCACTACTCCAACAACAACAACCACTTCCCCAACAACCACTACCACTACTCCAACAACAACAACCACTACCCCAACAACCACTACTCCAACAACAACCACTACCCCAACAACCACAACCACTACTCCAACAACAACAACCACTACCCCAACAACAACCACTACTCCAACAACAACAACCACTACCCCAACAACAACAACCACTACTCCAACAACAACAACCACTACCCCAACAACCACTACTCCAACAACAACAACCACTACCCCAACAACAACAACCACTACTCCAACAACAACCACTACCCCAACAACAACAACCACTACTTCAACAACAACAACCACTACCCCAACAACAACAACCACTACTCCAACAACAACCACTACCCCAACAACAACAACCACTACCCCAACAACAACAACCACTACAACAACAACCACTACCCCAACAACAACAACAACCACTACTCCAACAACAACAACCACAACTCCAACAACAACAACCACTACTCCAACAACAACAACCACTACCCCAACAACAACAACCACTACTCCAACAACAACAACCACTACCCCAACAACAACAACCACTACCCCAACAACAACAACCACTACTCCAACAACAACCACTACCCCAACAACAACAACCACTACTCCAACAACCACTACCCCAACAACAACAACCACTACTCCAACAACAACAACCACTACCCCAACAACAACCACTACTCCAACAACAACAACCACTACCCCAACAACAACAACCACTACCCCAACAACAACCACTACTCCAACAACAACAACCACTACCCCAACAACAACAACCACTACCCCAACAACAACTACTACTCCAACAACAACAACCACTACCCCAACAACAACAACTACTACTCCAACAACAACAACCACTAACCCAACAACAACAACCACTACTCCAACAACAACAACCACTACCCCAACAACAATGCCCACTACTCCAACAGTATGCTGGACCAATTGGTTCAATAGGGACAGGCCTAGTGGAACTGGGGACTGGGAGCTCCTGGACAACCTCAGGAACGAGAATCCAGAAAAAATCTGTGAGACCCCTCTCTTCATAGATGCTGTTACTTGTGACGGACAACATCCAGCCTCCTCCACTGGGCAGTCGATCTTTATGTAAGTCTATTTAGTTATTTCAGAATTTCAAAATCTGCACATTGTTTTCTTAAAGAAGGCAGATGTTTGTTTCTCTGTTTTATCACTCGTCTTACCGTGGATCAAATATAGATTGTGACCAGCTCTCAGCCATGTCTATGTAACATTGATAATCCAGATTAATCACAACAACTATATTTTTGCTTCGGGTTCATGATCAATCAAATGATTAATTCCCTTTTATTACGTTTTTTCAGCCTCAGTCCAACTAAAGGACTTGTCTGTCGAAACCAGGACCAGACTGGAGGCAGTTGTCGTGACTATCAAGTGCGCTTTGGATGCCCATGTGCACCCCCAACAACAACAACCACTACTCCAACAACAACCACTACCCCAACAACAACAACCACTACTCCAACAACAACAACCACTACCCCAACAACAACAACCACTACTCCAACAACAACAACCACTTCCCAAACAACCACTACCACTACTCCAACAACAACAACCACTACCCCAACAACCACTACTCCAACAACAACCACTACCCCAACAACAACAACCACTACTCCAACAACAACAACCACTACCCCAACAACAACAACCACTACTCCAACAACAACAACCACTACCCCAACAACAACAACCACTACCCCAACAACAACCACTACCCCAACAACAACAACCACTACTCCAACAACCACTACCCCAACAACAACAACCACTACTCCAACAACAACAACCACTACCCCAACAACAACAACCACTACCCCAACAACAACAACCACTACTCCAACAACAACAACCACTACCCCAACAACAACAACCACTACTCCAACAACAACAACCACTACTCCAACAACAACAACCACTACCCCAACAACAACAACCACTACTCCAACAACAACAACCACTACCCCAACAACAACAACCACTACTCCAACAACAACAACCACTTCCCCAACAACCACTACCACTACTCCAACAACAACAACCACTACCCCAACAACCACTACTCCAACAACAACCACTACCCCAACAACAACCAATACTCCAACCACAACAATCCCATGTGCAATAACCAATGCCCAAATGACAACAACCACTACTCCAACAACAACAACCACTACCCCAACAACAACAACCACTACCCCAACAACAACCACTACCCCAACAACAACAACCACTACTCCAACAACAACCACTACCCCAACAACAACAACCACTACTCCAACAACAACAACCACTACCCCAACAACAACAACCACTACTCCAACAACAACAACCACTACCCCAACAACAACAACCACTACCCCAACAACAACAACCACTACTCCAACAACAACAACCACTACCCCAACAACAACAACCACTACTCCAACAACAACAACCACTACTCCAACAACAACAACCACTACCCCAACAACAACAACCACTACTCCAACAACAACAACCACTACCCCAACAACAACAACCACTACTCCAACAACAACAACCACTTCCCCAACAACCACTACCACTACTCCAACAACAACAACCACTACCCCAACAACCACTACTCCAACAACAACCACTACCCCAACAACAACCAATACTCCAACCACAACAATCCCATGTGCAATAACCAATGCCCAAATGACTACAACCACTACTCCGGCTACAACAACCACTATCCCAACTACGACAACCACTACCCTAACAACAACAACCACTTATCCAACAACAACAACCACTACCCCAACAACAACCACTACTCCAGCTACAACAACAACTACCCCAACAACAACAACCACTACTCCAACAACAACAACCACTACTCCAACAACAACAACCACTACTCCAACTACCACAGCAACAACAGCCACTACCCCAACAACCACTACTCCAACAACAACAACTACTACTCCAACAACCACTACTCCAACAACAACAACCACTACCCCAACAACAACAACCCCTACTCCAACAACAACCAATACTCCAACCACAACAATCCCATGTGCAATAACCAATGCCCAAATGACTACAACCACTACTCCAGCTACAACAACCACTAGTCCAGCTACAACAACCACTATCCCATCTACGACAACCACTACCCTAACAACAACAACCACCTCTCCAACAACAACAACCACTACTCCAGCTACAACAACCACTAGCCCAACAACAACAACCACTACTCCAATAGCAACAACCACTTCTCCAACTACAACAACCACTACCCCAACAACAACAATCACTATTCCAACGACAACAACCACTACCCCAACGACAACAACCACTTCCCCATGTAAAACAAACACTACCCCAAAGACAACAACCACTAGCCCTGTCAACAAACCAGGACTAAAACCAAACCGCTGTAACAAAGGCAAACCAGAAGAGGAAAACACACCAGGACTAAAACCAAAGCTCTGCAACAAAGTCAAACCAGAAAAGGAAAACACACCAGGACTAAAACCAAAGCCCTGCAACAAAGTCAAACCAGAAAAGGAAAACACACCAGGACTAAAACTTAAGCCCTGCAACAAAGGCAAACCAGAAGAGGAAAACACACCAGGACTAAAACCAAACCGCTGTAACAAAGGCAAACCAGAAAAAGATAACACGCCAGGACTTAAACCAAAGCCCTGCAACAAAGGCAAACCAGAAGAGGAAAACACACCAGGACTAAAACCAAAGCTCTGCAACAAAGTCAAACCAGAAAAGGAAAACACACCAGGACTAAAACCAAAGCCCTGCAACAAAGTCAAACCAGAAAAGGAAAACACACCAGGACTAAAACCAAAGCCCTGCAACCAAGGCAAACCAGATAAAGACAACAAATCAAGAAAATACCCAAGCCCCAGCAACAAAGACAACATCAACAGAAAACCACGTATTGTAATAGGAGGTCTAAGCAACCCAATAGCCAAAAGACGAGGATGCAAACCTAGGGTCAAAAGACCAGGATGTAAACAAAAGGCTGATCCTATTAACACTTGTAAGTTTTCTTCAAGATTATTAACGATGATCTGGCACATCTATCAAATCTCATAACTTGATTGCCCACATTTAACAGCTGCTTCACCTTAAGTATGCATGTGTCCTCTTTCTTAATGACTCTTCCAGACTGCTGGACTGACTGGTTTGACAGAGATGACCCCACTGCAACAGGAGACTGGGAGATACTTTCCGATCTGCACAGTGAAAACATAGGAAAGATCTGCAAGAATCCACTGAAGATCGAGGTTACGACCACATCTGGACTCAATGTATCTGAAACAGGGGATGTGATTGCTGTGTAAGTGCTTTTTGTTTCGTCCTTTTGCTAACTGATAGATGGCATTGTGTTTCATTTTAGTTAAATATGACCAATTGTATAGCTGTGTCACTATGTAAGGAAGACTGAACTCCCCTTGTTCCCCGCAGATCTGACACAACCACGGGATTCATCTGTAAAAACTCTGACCAGAAACAGGGGAAGTGTCAGGATTACCGGGTCCGTTTCATGTGTCCCAATGAATTCTGCAGTCATAAAGGTAGCAGAGTCAAATCAACATTTTTCAAAAGCTATGATACTGATGTAAATTATTTTTGCTCCTTAATTTCAAGTTTTCAAAAATCTGTTGATTCAATAGCCAACTGTTTTGTCTCTTTGTTTTGTTGCCAGTATGCTGGAGCAATTGGTTCAATCGGGACAGGCCTAGTGGAATTGGAGACTGGGAGCTCCTGGACAACCTCAGGAAAGAGAATCCAGGAGAAATCTGTGAGACCCCTCTCTTCATAGAAGCTGTTACCAGTGACGGAAAAGATCCAGCCTCCTCCACTGGGCAGTCGATCTTTATGTAAGTCTCTGAAGTTATTTCAGAATTTTAAAATCTGCACATTGTTTTCTTGAAGAAGTTAGATGTTTGTTTCTCTGTTTTATCACTCGTTTTACCCTGGATCAAAGGTAGATTGTGACCAGCTCTCAGCCACGTATATGTAACATTGATAATCCAGAAAAATCACAAAAACTATATTTTTGCTTCTGGTTCAGGATCAATCTGATTGATTAATTCCCTTTTATAACTTTTTTTCAGCCTCAGTCCAACTAAAGGATTTGTCTGTCGGAACCGGGACCAGACTGGAGGCAAATGTCGTGACTATCAAGTGCGCTTTGGATGCCCATGTCGGTGAAATGTTGTCTCGCCAACAAACTCCATGAATAAACTGGAATACTTATAAATTAATTTAGAAGTATATTTAAAGAATCAGTAACTACTACTTTGACTACTTACTACTTTTTCTGTGTTACCGCGTTATGATTTAGATGATTAATTTAAACTTTTTCTTAAAGATTGTGGTGTGTGTAAATTGTCACTGTAATACATTAAAATATTAATTATTGTTTGAGCAAATTGACCTTGTGTGGCTTAATTTCTTTGTCCTTTCTTTTACTGTAAATAAGTATGCAATATTTTCTCAGAATCAAGAGACCTTAAACAGGGCAAGAGAACTAATGGATAAAGGTGGACCTAACCACTATGAAAATTAAAAAACGTCAACAATCTCTAACCCCTCCTCAAATTTTTTAAATCAAACTCTGTCCTTGTTTACCTTTGATAAACATTAGTACAAATATCATGATCCAATTATTACTGTTAGATAATTTGAGTCCTCTCAAGTCTCTGTGGGTTTTCTAATAACATCAGAATAATACCATCACTGGACTGAGATTGTAGAGCTGATCCAATGCAAAGTAAATCCCCATGTATATGATACGTCAGCTTTTGTCTGGGTTTAACAAGGTGCAACATCCTCAATCCACAATCCACCATCACGATCCCCAATCTGTCTGTCTGTCTGTCTGTCTGTCTGTCTGTCTGTCTGTCTGTCTGTCTGTCTGTCTGTCTGTCTGTCTGTCTGTCTGTCTGTCTGTCTGTCTGTCTGTCTGTCTGTCTGTCTGTCTGTCTGTCTGTCTGTCTGTCTGTCTCTCTCTCTCTCTCTCTGTCTGTCTGTCTGTCTGTCTGTCTGTCTGTCTGTCTGTCTGTCTGTCTGTCTGTCTGTCTGTCTGTCTGTCTGTCTGTCTGTCTGTCTGTCTGGCTATCTGTCTATCTGTCTGTCTGTCTGTCTGTCTGTCTGTCTGTCTGTCTGTCTGTCTGTCTGTCTGTCTGTCTGTATTTATATATATATCCGTCTCTTTTATTGAAGGAAGTGTAGGTGGAACTAAAGTTAGGGGAACGGCTCCTGTTGCGCACGGAAGACATTACCGTGCACTCAGCTGTCACAAGCTAACTAGCATCAGTTAGCTTCACGTTGACCTCGGTGAGAACAGAGAGTAAATAAATATGATAGTTCGAGGTGAGTGAACTTAAACATGACGTCACTGAGGCTTCAGTTGTGTTTAGTGTCAAAGTGTTCACGTTACACTTTGGTGTGTGTGTGTGTGTGTGTATGTCTGAGGCAGGCTGTAAATACAGAGGCATATGTGTGTGTGTGTCCGAGGAGTAGACTTTATAAAGAGGTCTGTGTGTGTTTGTGTAGATGTGTGTATGCATGCGTGTCTGAGACATAGACTGTATATACAGAGGTGTGTGTGTGTATAGATGTGTGTGTGTGTGTGTGTGTGTCTGAGGCATAGACTACAGAGATGTGTGTGTGAGCTTCTGAGCTGCAAGAACAGTGTCGTTGTGTTACTTGTATTCTGCTGGGCGTCTTACTAAACAGTGGAGCTCTCTCTCTCTCTCTCTCTCTCTCTGCCTCTCTTTCTCTCTCGTCTGACTGTATTTTACAGATGCTCGGGGTCATATTTAGACGACGCCCCCTTGCAGCCCGACAGGTAAACGACCAGTCGTGAAACCTCAGCTTCTCAAACACCATTTCTCATATTCTCTCTCTTTTTTTAAAGGTAAACTTGATTGTTTTTGTTTCTCAGGTGTGGCGCTGGGTTGCTCCTCCAGGACGATGCTGGACCTCGGTCTCCTCGGGACCTCCTGGCCGTGGAGGCGTCTCCCTGCCGACCTGCTGGGCCTCATCCACTCCAGGACCTGGACTGTTGAGACCCCCGGCTGCCCCCTGCCAGGGGATTCAAACCCACCTCTCTCCGTTTGGAGCGAGAACCCAACACTTCCACTCCTCTGCCGTGAGGTTGAAGAAGCGCCCGCAGGCTGAGGCCCCCCCCAGGGAGCTCGACCTGCTGCGCTACGACATGAAGGACTTGTGGAAGGGTCCCAGACCCGCCTTGTACCTGGGCTTCGCCGGGCTGCTCCCCTTCGTGACCCCGACTCTGCTCATGGCCGGGACTGAACTCTACCTCCCCGAGCTGGCCTACGCCCAGCTGGCGTACGGAGCCTCCATCGTGTCCTTCCTGGGCGGAGCTCGCTGGGGATTCGCTCTCCCAGAGGGAAGCCCCGCCCAGCCAGACTGGATCAACCTGGCCAACAGCGTGGTGCCCCCCCTCCTGGCCTGGGTGGCCATGCTAATGAGCGACAGCATCGTCCCGGCAGCCACCATGGTTATCATGGGCCTGGGGGTCTCGCTGCACTATGACCTCTCGCTGCTGCCCACCTATCCCAGCTGGTTCAAGGCCCTGCGCTCCGTCCTCACCGTGGTGGCGTTTCTGTCTCTAGTGGGAACACTTGCCATGAACGGGATTTTCCCAGAAAAGAAATTATTCTCAGAGTAAATTTTTTAAAGAAAATATTTGAAAGTTGAAAAAGTTAGAAAAGAGTTATCTGAGGTCCAGGGTTTTCCATCTGTGTTAACAACTTTCAATCATCACAGTGTTGTTGTTTTTTCATATCAAGCCATTATGTAAAAGCCACTGTGTGTAGAAATTGTAAATGAAAATAAAAATAAACCAGCTTTCACGTTTTACTCTAGAGACAGTGAGTGATTTGAATACCACCACCAGGGGGCGCCAAAGACAAAACTCTTCATATAATTACATTTACGACAATTCTCCACACTTAAATACCAAATAATGCACTTTTACTTTATATACTCTTATTATTTGACTGTAAAGACTGAATATTTACCAGAGCCTGAAATTATGCTTTAAATTAGTCACGTGGGAAGTATCACTGAAACATGCTTTATAATCGGTAACAAGCAAATATTAAGATTGAATTATGGAGTAGCTATAAAAAGCTAATGAGCAGAGCCACTTTTACTGTGGCTTTTGAAACGCTGAGGATCAGACAGAGTCCTGAGGACAGACATCACAGGGGAAAGGCTATTACATAAGAAATTAACTAATCTGTACTTAAGACGCCTGCACACAGAGACACTGGACACAGACGTCTCCAACAGACAGGAAGTACATTCGTTCATATGCAAATATCAATAAAATACACTCAACTTCTCCTTTTATAATGAAATATTTTATTTCTGTAAACACCATCGTCAAATTCACCAAATATGGGGAAAGAAAGGCAAGAGAGTGTGAGGGTGGAGACGTTCACAGACGTCAGAGAATCATCTCATAAGGCACATCTCTACTCCCCTGTTTACCAAACTCAATAAAAAGCTCTAAACAATATTCTCCTGTAAAATAGAGGCCGACACTCAGAGTGAAATCCATTCCCAGAAGACGTGTCTTCTCTCAAACGTGACAGCGAGGCGCCGATGTGTATAAATGGCTTTGTGTTAAAATCGGGACGAATTTACTGAAAGTAAATGAAGCTTTCCAACATTTGGTCAGACCACTTTCACTAATCCCAGAGAACAGACAGTGAGAACATTGTGTTTCCCATTAGGAAGAAGAACGGTGCGATAAGGTGCTTTTTGGTCAAACGTTAAAGGAACAAGTGACAACACGACCCAAACTTAAAAAATTACTTAATTAACTCTTCTACTCAAACCAACAAATAAACCAAAGGGCACAAAAAAGTAAACGTCTCCAAGTGTCTGTGCGTTGAAAAATATCCACATTTTGTTGCTCGGATGTTAAATAAGTCGACCTTGAGAGCGTAGAGTGTAGATAAAAGATGGAAGACACATCTCCACTTCCCCCCCCACCATCCAGAAATGAAGCCAAAGTTGATGAATGAGTGATAACTCCGGAGACAGTCCGCACCCAAGTGAACAGACTTTCTCTGGAATTCTTTCCTGAAAACGTCTACATTGTCGCCCGCTTTTTTCACACGACCCTAAAGCATTAACTTGCACAAACAACGTAGTTTAGCACAGTTCAGGAATCACTTTAAAACTTCTCTCCAGACGACGACCTACAGGTAAACAAGTGAGTGTCCCTCGTATGTAAGAAGGGAAACGTATAAAATAACTAAATTGCCGGCCATACTTTTCCCTCTGGTCATCACAGTGGACTCTATTACTTCTGGATCCCCAGGCCGTCTCGCATGTACTCGTACACCACGTAGCTGATGCTGACGGCCGGGATGACCTTCATGAAATTGGGCAGGATGCCGCGGTAAAGTCCAAAGAAGCCCTCCTTCTCCAAAATCCTCTTCACCATGAGGTTCATCGGCAGCTGCTCGGCGCCCTCAATAGAGGCTGGGGGGGGAGAATCACACCATCAAGGAAAACATGGTTAATCAAACTATATTTGAACGGTAGCATTTTATTCCTTTTACCTCCTTATGCCAGGTTAATGGATTTTAAATATAAAAAATATATCAACTCTGAGGGTTGTTTGAGAATATTTACATCTATAAATATTTAAATTACCTCAAATAAGTCACCCCTTTTTTCATCTTTTGTATAGTAATAAAATAAACTGCTCGCAAACACAACACCATCAGAAGGAAGTATTTATACGAGTTATTTATTATATATATTTATAAACAACAATATTTGCCTTCCCAAGGTTATTCCCAAATGTGGGATGTAAAAAATGTAGAATTACTCAACTGTATCTGAGTACAATTTTGAAGTATTTTTACTTTACCAATTTAAATAATATATATTTTTTAACTATCTTATTTAACCCATTTTACACATACATGATGTATCATGTATGTTTGTATCCTTTACATTTCTCACACATGTCTTTATGAGTTTGTTTATGTGTTTTTTCATTTTATTCCCTTTCTCTGGATAAGCTTGGAAGAAAACTGGCTAAAAACCAACAGTGACAAATTATAAGTTTGCTCATTCTTTATATTCTAAACTAGGATTGTCTCCTCGTACCTTGTGCCTGCATCCGGGTGCGGATCAGAGCCAGAGGGTAACTGGCTAACTGGCCACACGTGCTGGACAAGGTTCCACAGCCGAGCAGCACCAGGATCCCAGGGTTGGCCGAGTCTTTGGCGTAGCGGGACAGCCAGAAGTTCTTCAAGCTCTGAGGATGGATAGACAGAATGTGTGTGTGAGAAGGAAACACAGAAATGAATGGAAGTCTTAGTTTACATATTCTACAGATGAGATTCACTGAACACCACGCACCTCGTACACCGCCAGGTCGATTCCAGCGTAGGGAATGATGCCAATGATATTAGGGACGTAGCCCTTGTAAAACGCCTTCAGTCCCTCTTTTTTCACGATTTTCTTGGCACAGTCAAACATCGATGAGTACTGTCCGGTCTTCCTCAGCGTCAGACGGGTCTTCATCACCTGAACAGACAGAAATCATCACTTTTCTTCACTAGGCAGCATTTTGACTTTTGCCTCTGCGAACAGACAAGCAACCTTTTATAGCAACTGTTAGCGTTTTAATTCTTATATTTGGTAAATTTTATGATTGGACGTCAAATATTGATATTAGTCCTCAAAATAGTAAAGACTATGTCCAAAGTTCAAGTTCCAGTCAAAACCCGACTATTTGTTCCATAATAACAAGGAAGTTTCATGATCTTCTAGAGGAAAAATACATCTGAATTATTTTCCATTGGTTTTTAAATAACAGGCTGTCATGATAATCCGATATTGGCGATAATCGTAATATTAGACGATGTAGAAGATCCTGATGTAGATTTAAAGTGCTTGTTTTGAGGTTCAGAAAACAAGAGTTTTTAGTTTCAGAGATTATAAAGAGATTATAAACTAATGTACACTTATTATACACTTATACACCCACTTAAACATAATTATTATTTAATTCCTCTCAATAGATCCCCCTCAAGCTGACAAACTGGAAATTAAAAGACATCTAGGTCTGTATTTTAATGTATTTAAGGCTTCTTAAGGACGAAGACCCCCTGGAATCCCTGCTGCCCACCTCCATGGGGTAGATGACCGTTTGTGCCGTGGCTCCGGCCAGCGATCCAGCCATGAACCGCTCGTGGGTCTTGACCTTCCCTGGTTCACTGGACAGCATCTTCTTAAACTGATGAAACACAGCGACACGGGATTGAGGCAGAAATACTGAGTGGAAGCTGTTCAGGATTAAGTTAACATACAAAAAGACATGGCACTTTGTGGTACGACTTTACTGTGGGACAATATTGTGTCCGTGCTGCTCATGTAGAATCGACAGAGAGAGAGAGAGAGAGTGAAACAGAATAAGATCAGTGACAGTGAATGTACCTGCTCGTAGGCCATGAACTTAATGGCCGTCTCGGGCGCGATCTTCAGGACGTTGATTCCGTTTCCTCTCCACAGAGACGTCAAGCCTCCTTCCTTCAACATCTGCTTGAAACCACCGACCAGGCTGATTTTATTGCTCTTAGACGAATGCACCTGAAAATAAAATCAAAAAAGGACTTGAAATTGGAACAATCATTACTTTTCAAAAGAACTGCACTTAGTATGTATGAGAGGCAGCATTAAAAATAATAGATAATAAACAGGTTAATCTATCTAACTTTGGGGGAGAAAAAAACTTAAATTTTGGATCCGGACAAAATGGTAGATCAACAATTTATTTAACTTTCCCTCAACATTGTGATATCGAAATTTCTTTGATATTTCCACAGATTTCCCACAAAATAATTAATAGATCTTCAAGAAAAAAGAAAACCAAGCATGTTTATGATATCTATGTGTGTGTTTGTGTGTGTGTGTTTGATTCAAGCATAAATAGTGACTTGAAATGTGGTTTCATGAGGGGCCCGGTGACTCTAGTTCAGAACTCACCTGCATGAAGACCTTCATTCTGTCCAGCGGGGCGGTTCCTGTCCGGGACACAGCGCCCGCCATGGCTCCAGCCGCCAGCTGCCTCCACCAAATCCCAGTCGTCTTCTCCTCCTCTGTGAACTCGTCTGGGATGGAGAGACTGTCCCCAATGTCCAGCACCTACCCACAATGCAACAGAGTCAAATCACAGTCAAGGATATTCAGGACTCTCAGTCAGTCGACTCTCACACTGATGCCTGAACACAAGCTGTTTGTTCCCTTTCTGCCTCAACACATCATCTGTGTGTATCTGAATGTTCACCTAGAAACTAGAGCCCAAGAATTTTCTAACAATATTAAAGTGATACATTTTAAAATGTAAAAAAAAAAGGAAAAATCTAAATAAATGTGGCAATGATTCCAAAGATGTCGTTTTTAAACCCTTATAATAAAGAAATGTAATTAAGGCCTGATGTATATGGTTTAACAATAAACTTTATTATGACTATAAATAAAAAAAAACACAAATTTAACCAAATATATACAGTTTGAATTAAGATAAAAACATATTTCTTAATGTCAAATAGAAACATGTAGATCTGAAGAATGCTCATCATTTTGGAATAGATTATTCTGTAAAATAACAAAAATAACTAAATGTCTATGAAAGGCTCGTATCGACCATAATCAAACATAAGCATTAATTAAAAGTTGGTTGTGACAAAGATAAATACTGATACTGGGACATTTAACTGCAAGTGCATTGAGACAACACTAATTCTAAATGACCTGGAAACCTCGGAGTCATTTCTCCCCTGCAGTTTCTAGGGATTTACTTGCTGACACAAACAACAATATATTCATGCTGATGAATCTATGACCAGGTGGAAAACTCAAAGGGTCGATACAGAAACCTACCATGTCCACCTCCACCTCATAGATCCCCCCATCGTCTTCAAAGTCGAAGAAAAACCAGTTTCCCTGGTTCTGCTGCTGCTGCTGCTGAGGCTGCAGCAGCACCCTAACCATCTCCCCCCCGATTTAGCTGCTGATCCAGTACGGTGCTGCACAGACTCTACAGAACCGGACCCGTCACACGAGTCTAACAGTCAGAGGGTCTGCAGGTCTGCAGGTCCCGTCCGGCCCGAGGTGAGAGACGCTGCATGTGGAGGGACACCTCGCGCTCCCTGCCTGTGGCTTGTCCTGTTCTAGACTCACTTCCTCTCTCCTCGACCTGTTCCAATCCCATTGACCAGGCTAATCCCCCCCCCCAACAGGTCAGACTGAAATTAGATTATCTCTGCCAAGATTAGCATCTCCAGGTTTATTTAACCACGGAGGTTGGGCCAGTGACCAGAGGCAGCAAACGTCAGAGATTAGCCATTGACTGGAACTGGAAGTTGACAATTAGACCTGTCACAGAGATAGTTCCATTCAGTCGATAATCTAAATTTAAACATCCTGCTGAAAAATTGACCTTTTACTGGTTTAACGAGCAGCAGAAAGTTCAGGAGAGAAATATCATGTTCAGAGAGCTCTCGGTTGGCATGGTAACAGTCGCATCACTGGTGTTATAAATATAACCACTTGTTTTATTTGTAGCTACTTATAGAACAACCTCTTTTCCCCTGAAAGTCTCTCGATGACAAAGTCAAGTCAAGGTTCTCCTCCAGTGTCGACCTTGATTTCTCTAAGTAAAGACTGATCACATATTCAGGAGTTAAAAACCCTTCAGTCTCCTCCTTCTCCTTCTCCTCCCCCTCCTCCTCCTCCTCCTCCACCTCCTCCTCTACACCACCTTTTCTCACCTCTCCTCTGAAAATGAATGAACGTAATCTGCTGACGGCGTCGAGGTTCTGATCTGTTGCCAAAGTCCTCGGCCAAATCCAGTATCAGCTGACAAGTCTCTTTCCCACTTTCCCCTGTGGTGCAGTGGATCCGAACACGAGGCCGGACGCAGACGACAGGTTGGATGAGGAACTCTTCTGCCTCCATGTTGCTTCCATCTAGACTTAAGACTTATTATTCAATTTGAGAACCGACTGATATGCAGGTTACTAAGCTTCAAAATTACACGTCCACACCATGAAACTGATCTTCACTCTGTTTATCCTCTCTGTCCTGAACTTGGATCGGTGGACATTATCCTGGTCTGTGCACAAAATTCTAGAACTTTTTAAAGCTAAGAAGCTAAAGTAGAATTCGCTCTGAAGCTGCGAACAACCAGGAAAAAGTAACAATTGATGTTAAATTTGTCTTAAAGACTCGTCAGGGAGCGGATTATTGATTTGGTACAAGAACAAACTCTAAAAGAAACTGCAAGACATTTCCAGATTCTTCACTCTGGCCTGAAACAACAATCATCCAACCCAACTGATGATGAATGTCCTGGGGTCCATGCTGAGTTTCATACGAGGGAGGAATGAGTTTGTGATATTAGAATCCAGTATTGAACAAAAACTGCCTCTGACACAATTCACTTCCCATCGCCAGGAGGAGTTCAACCAGGTGTCATGTTTCCATCACTGCTGATCAGAGCCAGAGCTGAAACCAACCCGTCAACTGAAGAATCACTTGACCCGGGATTGAATGCTGATTGGTTCCATTGCAGACACAAGCCATCTTTATGATCTGCCTTCTCTCTCACACACACACTGAGTCACACTCTTACCGTGGAGTGCTTCCAGTAGCGGACGATCTCCTGCAGGTTGGTGGCTGGGTTAAACAGGAAGTGCTCCCTCCACTCGTTCCAGTCCACAGTCATGGTGCCATCCCCGTCGATACTGGGCCACAAAGAGACACAGAAGAAATGTTATTTGGAACTGGACCAAAGACTGTATTTAAAGTTGGATGATAATGAAGCTAGAGCGTCTCGATAGCCCCCTGGTGGCTGGTTGCAGTATAGGTCATTACCCCCTGCCTCCTCCATGATAGTGGATTGGACATTGACCAAACTAATACACCTTCCAGCTCTATTCTAACATGAGCTCACTCACACATTATCCAGAGTCTGAAAAAGGGAACTGGCAGGGAAACCCTTCAGAGATTTTTACGGAACAACTGACTCAGACATTTGATTTCTCACATACAGGCCGTGTCAAACATTTTGGGAGAATGTCTGGGGTTCAGTGCAGGTCGGAAAGCAGCTTATGTTTGTCCCGCCCCTGAGACCTGCTGGGATTGGCTGCAGCTCCACCCCTCACAAGACTTACAGGATAAACGGTACAAAGATAATAAATGTATTCAAACCATGTCTCTGTTCTATCAATCAATCTCAGCCTTTGATGTGTATTTCCTTCCTCTGCGTCAGCTCAGCAGAGTTACACAATCATCAATTATTCGTTGGTTTTCAAACTGTCTGATTCACAGTCATACATGCACGTGCTGCGTCACTTCTCTTTCCAGGTCTCACTGTCATGTGAGCATTTGCACATCAGCAGCTTCACACTTTGTTTATGCAAATACACGACACACTGACACAGCTCATCTGCAGGATCCTGGAGTGACTTGGTGAGACATAGTGAACAGGATGATAACTCCCTGGAACATGTTCATGCACATAACAACAAGGTGATTAATGTTGGAGTAAAAACCACAGATCCTCCTTCATCTTTATCTGTTTAAGACGGATTGTATTGCTTCTGAGGAAGCTACATGTTGCACATGAGCAGATCCAAACTCAAAATAGCTTCTCAATATGAACTGAATGATTTATCTGAGTGTCACACACCCTGATGAAGGCATTCGTGTATTCTTAAGCGTCAATCCCATTTAAATAAAAGCATTTAACATGACACAATACATATATTCCCTCATGAGCACCAGTGGTTTGAGGGACACCAGTAGAGCTCCTGCCACCTCTTTCTTTGACCAATTTATTAGTTGTTGAGTTATCACCTAAACAAATATTGTAAATATTCAGTTTTTTAATTTAGAAAATAAGCAGCAATACCTTTGGAGGATCTTCTCTGCTTCCACTTTGCTGACATCCATCCCCAGGTCAGCCAGAGACTGTTTAATCTCCATGAAGTCAATTCGACCTGTGGGAAATAAAAACACAGAAATCCTGATGTTTCCCACAAGAATAATTCAGTGTCACCAACATGGCGTGTTATGTTTAAAATTCACAGTATTCAACCGGTGAATTTATATTATTCATTCCTAAAATAATAAATATAAACATTTGCTCCACCACACCATCGTTGTTTTTGTCCAAGCTCTTGAAGGTCAGCCGTAACTTCTTCTCGTGATCCTTCAGGTACTTGGAGAACTCGCTGAAGTCGAGTCCGTCATCTTTGTCTTTGTCTCCTGAAGAAACTATTTTCTGAGAAAAGAGAAGAAGAATATTATCAGAGCAGATTCTTCATGTTGAGCAGCAGCTGAGTCAGATTCTAATCTGTCCAAAACCATTTCTACTTTGTTGCCAGTTGGTGGCAGAATAACGCTGAGAAATATCTGCACCCACTTCCTGTGTAAACCTCATGACCCAATTATCTGTCATTATCTTCTTACATAGTTTGTTCTGTTGCTGTTTTATTTTGTGTTTTTTGCTTTAACTATTTCATCTCTGACTTTTCCCCTCATGTGTCAAGTGATCTGTGCAGTAGATAAAGATTGTGTTTGTTTGTAGAGGAGCTGCACTTTACTGTTTTATACATAATGTGATGTCATAATGCTGATCAAGGAGATCAGATGAAATAAAAATCACTAAGAGATCCATGTGTGCATGAGGGAAATCATACAGAAACTAGAATGTCTCTCAGTAAGAGCACAAACCTCCAGCAACGGCCAACAATCACACACAAGATCGGCTGGTTAGGGGAAATACAACAGAAAAAGGAAGTGGTCTGATAATATTCGTGATTTATTGCGTCCACCTCAAGATTATGTTTGTTTGTTAGTTTAGTTTTAAAACATTTTCCTTAATTTCTCAGAAAATAACTCAAATAATATATCAGGCACGTTTAGGGGGTTGATCTGTACGAGTTTGCAACTTGGTACAAATCCAAATATAAATGCTGATCTCATGAGTTTGAATGTGGTTTCAATGGGAATGTTAATAACTAGTATTATATTAATAGATTACGATGTTAATAGTTAACTTTGTTTATTAAAGATAACTTTCAAAGGCTGATTTAACATGAGCCATTAGGAGTCTACTGGTCGAACGAGGCAGTTGTAAAAGCATTTATTACCTCTGGATCATTTCACTATCACACAGTAGTGACCTGTCCCTTCCTCCCTGACTCAGACTGTTAGAGTTACCAGACTCCCTGATGAGACAGAGGAATGCAGCATTATATGGTTACTGAAGGTGGGACCGTCCGAGTGGCAGCTCACACCTACGCCTGCAGACTGAACTTTGAGTTTTGGTCCACCTTGGCTTCACCCACCCTGCTCTCTTGAAAAAGCTGAATGAGAAAAGCCTGAGGCAATGAAACACAAACTGAGGTTGTAGGTTTGAAGAGCCGGTCGTTCACAGGATTTAGCTGCACAAGTGGATTTCTACGGAGGAAGATATATTTCCACTCCTGTCCATGTATTTATTTGTTTGATTGCTTTGTCAGCAAGATTAAGCAGAAACTACTGAATGGATTTCCACATTCTGAGAGAGATATCTTCAACAACATCTACATAGGAGCCGCAGTTTTCAGTGCACGTCTGTAAGCAGCTATAGTGTCAGTTTATATCATCATCTAAGAATAACTCATGCGAGACTAATACTTTATAGAGGCATTGTTATTGAGAGTTAACATGGAGGAGCCTGTTCTCTGCTCAGGTCCTTCAGGAATGCAGTAGTGCAACACACAAGTTTACAACTTTCCCTGTAGGGCCTATGTGAGCACTCGTACAGATATCTTTATGAAGAGCATTTAGGGAAATTATTAGCCGTTATTGGCCGTTCATAACTTTCAGACCTACGTCCAATGGGCTTTTTATGCGTTAAGACCAAATTCAGACTTGTTCGAATTAGGATTATAGGGTAAGGGAATAGGGAACACATGACAATGAGTGCCCCAAGATACAAGTAAAAGGTTGTATTTGTGTGTGTGTGGGGGGGTGTGTTCCAGGTATAACTCATGTTGTGGGGACCTAACTCTGTTTACACGCCCACATTATCTGGGATTAACTTCCTTACGGGGACAAAATCCAAGTTGGGTTTCTCTATTATTCTAAGGTCTCGATCTTACTATGTTAAGTGACTTGAGATGAGATAGATAGACAGATCGATCGATAAATAGATAGATAGATAGATAGATAGATAGATAGATAGATAGATAGATAGATAGATAGATAGATAGATAGATAGATAGATAGATAGATAGATAGATAGATAGATAGATAGATAGATAGATAGATAGATAGATAGATAGTGATATGATTTGACACTGTATAAATAAAATTGATTGGACATAAATCATTAAATTCAAGAGAAGAGGTTAGGTTTAGGTAAGTAGAAACTATGCATTGTGTCTATGTGGGTGTGTGTGTGTGTGTGTATGTGTGTGTGTGTGTGTGTGTGTGTGTGTGTGTGTGTGTGTGTGTGTGTGTGTGTGTGTGTGTGTGTGTGTGTGTATGTGTCCACTGTCTCCATGGCTCTACCTGGGCTGCTCCCCTCCCAGTCTGGATGCCCATGGCGGCCAGTCCAGCCTTCAGCTCGGACACATCCACCTTCCCATCTTTGTTTGTGTCCAGTTTGGAGAACAACGTCTCGTACGAGCTGGACTCATCTGCGCAGCGACAGTCCGTGAAGAACAGCTTCCTCACCGCCTGGTACATCCTGAGAGCTGCGGAGGCCTCACACACACACACTGACAGACACACACAGACTCACACACACACTGACAGACACACACTGACTCACACACACACAGAGATTCCTGTGGCTTGCACTTCTGGTTTGGAGCAGCCGGAGGATTGAAGACAGATCCCCGCAGTGCAGCTTAGAGAGAGGAGGTGGAGGAGTGGTCCTGGTCCCGGGTCGTGGTGCTAGGGGGGTCCCGGGGTCGTGGTGCAGGGGGGTCCGGTGGATAGAGGATCCTCTGCGGGGAAGTAGGAAGCAGGAGGCGGGTGAAGTGGCTCGATCTACTGCGCCGAGGAGAAAAAATGGGTGGAGAGAGTTCGCCTGAGGAGACCTCCTCTTTCAGTGTGCACACTCATTATAGAGACACACCCTTCAACAAAAACAACACACTAAACAGACACACACACACTGGTACACAGATATTAGTGCTTTAATCAAAAAGCTTTTTGACTTAGAAGTTTATTTAAAACAATCCCCCTTTTCAATGCATTTAATACAGTTTCTGTTGTTATGGTGGTGTGCTATTACACACACACGCACACACAAACAAACACACACTTATTGCTTGGATACACAGTATTAGTGCTTAAACTGGTTTTATTCAAAGTCTTCTTCTTTCCATTTATTTGATACACTTCCTGTTGTTGTGGTGTTGTGGTAACACACACACACACACACACAAACACACACACACACACACACACACACACACACACACACACACGTTGTCTATAGATGCATCCTCCCTGCCCCCACAGTGGGCTCCATGGTTAAAGTTAAAGTAAATCTGTTTTAGTTCAGTGAGTCACACAGGAATCTGACAGCTGCTCCAAGCAAAACTCAGCCCCGAAAGATGTTAAATGGGAGGGGGGGGGGGGGGTACTTTACTTTGAAGGAGACAGGAAAAAAAGAGGAGGATTGGGGAGGGAAGGAGGAGAGGGGGTTCTTAATTCAAATTTTCAAACATGGGATATAGATTTATTACATTCAAAATTGATACAATTTCCTCGAATAAACAATGTAACAGGAAATACAAAAGGAAACAAACAATTATTATTACTGTGGTTGTAATAAACTACTATTGTAACGTGTGTATTTCACATCAGTGTCAGAGAAGTTGCTGGTTTGTTCCACACGATGGCGACACATGTTATGTAACAGCAGCTGGTTTCACTTTGTTGTTGTCTGTCCTGCTGTTGTCATCAGTGACCACCAGGGGGCGAAAGAGGCAGAAGGATCTTTTTCTTTATGCACAAACCGAGAAGGCGGGATTTTCTTCTACTACAGTCAAGGTAACATATGACATAATGCATCCGTTTAAGTCACACTTATTTCAAAATAAAAGCACGTGAAACAGAAACTCCAAACACTGACATATGCCTCATCTTTTCTCCCTATTTTGTCAACTTGTTGTGCAACAACATCAAAGCACATTCCTTGTCTGCTGAAAACGCAACTTAAAATTACAGAACATCGTGTTTTAATGGCGTGTAATCAAACTTTGACACCACGCCACGGTCACACCGTGTGATTAAAAAAAAATCTGTCAGTCAGTTTTTATCTCCATCTTGTTGTGATGACACTCATCTCAATTTGAAGTTGATCCGATGAAAACCCTGGTACAAGTGTATCAAAGAAAAAATGTGGAATATGGCCAAAATGGCCACTAAATGCAAAATAGCAGGCTTCCTGTTGTGTTTTTCCAATTGCACCAAGAGACTTTTTTGTTTGTCTGGTCATGATACACCTGTATATCGATTTTTGTGAAGATAGGTCAATGGGAACACCTTCCGGGGGTCTCGGGCTGTCTCGGGGGGCACCGTTGAGCCATTTTGCGACGCCCATTAAAAATTCCTTCAGAATATGTAAATTTTCACCACTTTCTAACTTTCTGCAAATTTTGGTAAGAAGTTGAGCATGTTAAAGCCCTCAAAAAGCCAATTCATTTGCCTGAATAATAATAATAATAATAACCAGAACTGTTATATCACTCCAGGATAAAAGAAACAGTTGTAATATTGTTAATTCTATAGATTACACAGC
Organism: Limanda limanda; assembly: GCF_963576545.1. Classification (NCBI taxonomy): domain Eukaryota; kingdom Metazoa; phylum Chordata; class Actinopteri; order Pleuronectiformes; family Pleuronectidae; genus Limanda; species Limanda limanda. The sequence goes on along the minus strand of NC_083644.1, from coordinate 5,878,112 downwards.
TAATATTGATTCACAGGATATAATGTAGGTAAAATGTAGTAACATATATTCATAAGATAGAGAACAAAACATAGAAATCTCAATATTAGTCTGTATGTGAGAAGGCAAATGTCAGTTACTTTTCCTGCCAGTCCGCTTATACAATGTCTGAGTGATGTCATATGCTGCCTTTACCCAAACTCCACTTCTCACCTGAAGGTTCTGAAAATGTTCCTGTTGTTTCACCAGTATTATAATTACAGTCCAACGTGGAGATGTATCACTGTTCATTCATTTGCCGTAAGCATAATTCACGTAATCCAGATCCGGTGAATCTTAATGTGATGTCAAGTTGATAATGTATCATTCCTTGGGTTACAGCCTGGAGGTGTTGAGATATCTATGTTTTGTCCTCTATCTTATGAATATATTTGACTATATTTTACCTACATTTATATCCTGTGAATCAATATTAGCTGTGTAGTCTATATAATTAACAATATTACAATGTTTCTTTCATCTGGAGTAATGTATAACTTCTGGTCTCAGGCACAGGGTCAAACACAGAGCGCAACCATCTGAGTGTTAATCTGACCGCAAAGTGCAGCTTGGGGATGCGTGAGAAGGAAATCCATCTTGAGATTTGAGATAATGAAAGCACAGATTCTCAGGACGGAGAGAGGACGTGCCAGGACTAACACAAATAACCATTTTCCAAATTATTATGAGAAAAAGATATTAAATCCTCCTCTAAAGTCTAATCTCCACTGTGAAAAACTCCCTTTTTTAATAAGGGCATTATGGGGGGAGACACCTGGTGGACCAGACCTTCTCTCACAGAGATATGCTTGCAAAAAACTGCACCTTGAGAGACAGTATACATCTGGCCAATTGCTGAGTGCCCTCAAGAAAAGAACTGCCTCTGTGTTGCACTCTGTGTCTTTTACAAATACTGTGGACTTGGGAAAGTGGGGGCTTCTTCTCGACATGATCCAGTGACCTGGTGACGTGTCCAGGAGAACTCCAGAGACTCTCTGTAAGTATTGTTCTTATACAATAAACGTATTACTGTGAAACTTTTGAACACTGATCTTGTCCTATTGGCGCCCCCCCCCCCCAGATCAGCCGCAGAGCCTCCTCTCCTGCGCACACACACACACACACACACACACACACACAGATGGATTTCCAGTGAAGCAGTGACTGTAGATGAAGTGCAAATTCCAACCTTCACTCCAGAGGTTACATTCATTAGTTAATAAAACAAGTTAACAAAAAAATATTTCTGAAACAAATGACCTTCTGTGTACTGGATGTAGGCTATAAAAACATTACAAATATCTAATAAAAAGAGTCAGAAATCTGCTGTTCTGACAGCTGATACTTATTCATGTCGACAAAAATAAGTCAGTTTCCTTGTAAGAAACTTGAGAGACTTGTACGAGGTGTCTGCTAATTAAATGATTGTGCATTGTGTCCGGGACACTGCAGCAGCTCTTTCACTTTCAATGTGGGTGAGACACTGGCCGGGATCCTGCTGCTGTGGCTTGTGTATTGCTGAATAATCACTTTAGTCTCAAGTTACTTACAAGGAAACTGAATATTAGTTTTCAATACAAACAGCTCTAACAATAGTCCAGCAACTGAAAGCTATTTGTGTGAGACACACCTTGGATTCATTCCATGCAGAACCTGAACGCAGCTAAGGGTAGAGGAATGAAATGCTCCTGTAAAGTGACACACTGAGTTCCATGGAAGAGCATAAGTGACAAGGATATGGTAATAAATCATTTCATTAATTAATAAAAAATTGAGAAAAACACATGCATTAATGCATTTATTTGCAAATTAATTCAAGAATCAATAAATGAATAGACTATGATACAAAGTTGCTCATTTTTAGATTCCATATTTTAATTAATTATAAAAATAACCATGACACTTTTTCACAGTGATGTCTTATCTGTGGATCAGACATGTACACATACAGTTAACCCATACATATGTTTGTTTTCGCATGTGTAGACTATTTTTTATTGTTACGGTATTCATCTAAAAAGAAATAAAATCCCATAGGAACTGATTTGGTGCAATAGGATAATTATTATTCCCTGTTTTGGGAAAGTTTTGATGGAGGTCGATAGAGGCTTTGCAGGGATCCACGTAAGAGCCTTCAGTCACCTGTTCCTTTTAGATGTAGTAAGTTATAGTTAAAAATAACTTTCTATCTTCTTAACTTTAATTGGTTGAACTTAACAGTAGTAAGTAGGTTCAATGTAAGAATGAAAATTGAAAAAATATATATAAAAATAGAAAAGATTTGCATTTTTCTTTACACATACTCAAAACATTTCTTTAATCTGAAACTTTGAGCTGCCTGTATTTTGGTATTTCTCTTTTCTTGATATTTCTCAAATGATGGTAAAAAATGAAAAATATCAAGTTTCAATTCAAATACATTCATTAAGATAACATATAGAAAAATAATAATAAGAATAAATAATAATAATAACTAAAATTTCTAGGGCTGCAAAGCAGCACTGGGTGGGCCCGAGGACATGCATTTTGAAGCATTGCATGCTTTTTGTCTGAAAAAGCAAAAATAACCAGTTCTGAGAGAGAAAGACGTAACCTTTGAAAGACATAAAGTTTCCTTTGATCTAGGAAGACTGATATCAAAGGATTCATGGTCCATGTAAGTCCGCGTTACAGAACATCGTGTTTTAATGGCGTGTAATCAAACTTTGACGCCACGCCACGGTCACACCGTGTGATTAAAAAAAAATCCGTCAGTCAGTTTTTATCTCCATCTTGTTGTGATGACACTCATCTCACTTTGAAGTTGATCTGATGAAAGCCCTGGTACAAGTGCATCAAACAAAAAATGTGGAATATGGCCAAAATGGCCACTAAATGCAAAATAGCAGGCTTCCTGTTGTGTTTTTCCAATTGCACCTAAAGATTTTTTTGTTTGTCTGGTCATGATACACCTGTATATCGATTTTTGTGAAGATTGGTCAATGGGAACACGTTTCAGGGGCCTCGGGGGCACCGTTGAGCCATTTTGAGACGCCCATTGAAAATTCCTTCAGAATACGTAAATTTTCACCACTTTCTAACTTTCTGCAAATTTTGGTAAGAAGTTGAGCATGTTAAAGCCCTCAAAAAGCCAATTCATTTGCCTGAATAATAATAATAAATAATAATTAGGGCCTCAGGGTTGAAGCTGTCTTCTTCCACCAATGGAAGGTGTTCACAGAAGAATGTAGACAACGTACCGCCTCACCTGTTGTCCCACTTGTTGGGTTATGGCTTAACACTTGTGGGAACAGTGTGTTCAAATGTCTCAGTTAAGAATCTCTCGTGTCTTCAATGGCCCTAAAGCCACACTGGGTGTAAATCATCTGAAAAAATCTTGTAGAACTGGTAAAAAAAAGCTTTCGGCCATTCAGATGAAGACACACGTGTATAATTAAGACACAAAGTGCTGCCGCGCTGCATTTTAGTTTGAACCGGATCGACCGAAGACTTCTGAGTAACTCGCTTTCACTCGTCATGTATATCCTTACTCCTAACTTTGTGTTCATCCTACCTGGTTTATCTGCCCGAAGATGTCGAATCAGATTTTTTGAAATACCAAAAATAGAATTATCAAAATAATCTTGCTGCGATTTTAGCCTGAAGTGTGACCCAGTTGTTGACCACCGCTGTAATTATCCCAAAACGCAGAAGAAGACATTTTAACTTGTTCCACAGAGTGAAGGTCGAGGGGTTTTAGGTATTGTCATTAATCTTCTGTATCTTTACATAAAAATTTGATATCGGCAGAGATATTATTGTTACAAATCTCAAAATGTGTGCTTGATCAAGTTTGATAGAATAATTTGAATGACACCTGGATGACACCACAGGAGCAGCATGGAGGCATGTTATGTTTTTCTTCTGTTCTTTTATTACATTTGAAGAAGAGGTCACCAGTTACTTCCCTTAAAGTTTAAGTTTACCCCCGAGACTCCTCAAGTGTTTTGTGGACTCAGAGACTTCAACCAACATCGGTATCGTGGTGAGTAGAGGACGAGGGAATTTTTGGGTGAACTATCTGTTCAAAGTGTTGTTTCTTCCTTGTTAAATGCAGGTAACAGGTGTTTGCAGAAAGGCATGTGAGGGCGACGCCTCATGACCTCCTCCTCCAGGATGTTTGTCTCTCGACTCTTTTTACGCCTAAACGTTGAGTATGAAGAGCTGTGTTCTTCCACCACTGGGTAGGCGGTGTTTGTCTTATATAATGCAGTCGAACACGTATTTGTATGCATAGGTGACAGGAAAAGGTTGAAACTAACCGGCCTCACGTGTTGAACCACCTGAGGATTTGTCTTCAACACGTTGACAATTATGGTGAAAAACAAATGAGGAACAGAAATTGAGGTTGGACCTTTAATGGACTCAATTATACTTCAACTTTACTTCTACATATCACAATGTTATTGTTAGCCGTGTTCAGACATGTATGGGTGTCTGCAGAGTCGGGTTTGGTCTTTCTCTGCAGTTTGCTCTTGGCTGGGACGCAGAAGAGATTTATTTGTTATGTCATCAAAACAACTAGATAATTACATAAATATCATCATAATAATTAAATACTAATAAACATATCATCATCTGAATTGTATACTTAAATAAATAAAAATGTATCACCACCACAACAATTTAATACAAATATAAATATCATCAAAACAACTAAATAATTACATAAATATCATCATAAGAGTTAAATACTTATAGACATATCATCATAAGAATTAAATACTAATAAAAATAAAAATGTATCACCACAAAAACTTAATATAAATATAAATATCATCAAAACAACTAAATAATTATATAAATATCATCATAAGAAGTAAATACTAACTAACATTTTTAGGACTGCAAAGCAGCACTGGGCGTGCCCGAGCACATGCATTTTGAAGTGTTGCATGCGTTTTGCCTTAAAAAAATAATAATAAATTCCTTTGATCTAGGAAGACTGAAATGAAAGGATTCATGGTCCATAGAACATTGTGATTTAATGGCGTGTAATCAAACTTTGACACCACGCCACGGTCACACTGTGTGATTAAAAAAAAATCCGTCAGTCAGTTTTTATCTCCATCTTGTCGTGATGACACTCATCTCAATTTGAAGTTGATCCGATGAAAACCCTGGTACAAGTGTATCAAAGAAAAAATGTGGAATATGGCCAAAATGGCCACTAAATGCAATATAGCAGGCTTCCTGTTGTGTTTTTCCAATTGCACCCAGAGACTTTTTTGTTTGTCTGGTCATGATACACCTGTATATTGATTTTTGTGAAGATAGGTCAATGGGAACACCTTCCGGTGGTCTCGGGCTGTCTCGGGGGGCACCGTTGAGCCATTTTGCGACGCCCATTGAAAATTCCTTCAGAATACGTAAATTTTCACCACTTTCTAACTTTCTGCAAATTTTGGTAAGAAGTTGAGCATGTTAAAGCCCTCAAAAAGCCAATTCATTTGCCTGAATAATAATAATAATAATAATAATAATAATCCTTACAATTTCAATAGGGTCTCACCAGACACCTTTGATGTCTGTGCTCGGGCCCTAATAATAATAATAATTGAAAATTCCTTCAGAATACGTAAATTTTCACCACTTTCTAACTTTCTGCAAATTTTGGTAAGAAGTTGAGCATGTTAAAGCCCTCAAAAAGCCAATTCATTTGCCTGAATAATAATAATAATAATAATAATAACTAAAATTTTTAGGGCTGCAAAGCAGCACTGGGTGGGCCCGAGCACATCCATTTTGAAGCGTTGCATGCTTTTTGTCTGAAAAAACAAAAATAACCAGTTCTGAGAGAGAAAGAGACGTAACCTTTGCAAGACATAAAGTTTCCTTTGATTTAGGAAGACTGAAATCAAAGGATTCATGGTCCATGTATGTCCGCGTTACAGAACATCGTGTTTTAATGGCGTGTAATCAAATTTTGACGCCATGCCACGGTCACACCGTGTGATTAAAAAAAAATCCGTCAGTAAGTTTTTATCTCCATCTTGTTGTGATGACACTCATCTCAATTTGAAGTTGATCCGATGAAAACCCTGGTACAAGTGTATCAAAGAAAAAATGTGGAATATGGCCAAAATGGCCACTAAATACAAAATATCAGGCTTCCTGATTTGTTTTTACAATTGCACCCAGAGACTTTTTTGTTTGTTTGGTCATGATACACCTGTATATCGATTTTTGTGAAGATAGGTCAATGGGAACACCTTCCGGGGGTCTCGGGCTGTCTCGGGGGGCACCGTTGAGCCATTTTGCGATGCCCATTGAAAATTCCTTCAGAATACGTAAATTTTCACCACTTTCTAACTTTCTGCAAATTTTGGTAAGAAGTTGAGCATGTTAAAGCCCTCAAAAAGCCAATTCATTTGCCTGAATAATAATAATAATAATAATAATAATAATAATAATAATAATAATAATAATAATAATAATAATAATAATAATAATAATAAATAAAAATAAAAATATATAATGTATAAGTTTACAAATTTTGAACCCGAGATGGTGAGGTTAAAATAGTATTGGACAAGTGCAAAGAATCAACAAAACAGAATAAACAAGTGCCTCTTGAGTCTACCTAAGTACACTAATAGACCAAAGTATAACCACTAAAAAGTCTGTAAATATCACTAAATATGGACCTTTCATCAGTAGCAGGAGTGATACACAATGCCCCTTATGATAACTCAGCAAAGGGAAAGGCACACAAAATAAGATAGTTTCTCTTTTGTTAACAGCCTGGACAGTGCTAGTACAGAGAAGAAAAAAAAAGGAAATATGCTAAATTACATCTACAAAATACATCCAATTGAATATCTTTAGGTGCAAATTTGGTTACAGTATTTTGGTGACTTTATTTTGAAATTTATAAATTATCAGTGTCTCGCTTGACGGCACTTCAACACTAACCAGGATTGCTCAACCCTGGAAAGTATCAACTATATAATACAATTTCAAACAAAAAGCCAATTCATTTGCCTGAATAATAATAATAATAATAATGAAAACCCTGGTACAAGTGTATCAAAGAAAAAATGTGGAATGTGGCCAAAATGGCCACTAAATGCAAAATAGCAGGCTTCCTGTTGTGTTTTTCCAATTGCACCAAGAGACTTTTTTGTTTGTCTGGTCATGATACACCTGTATATCGACTTTTGTGAAGATAGGTCAATGGGAACACCTTCCGGGGGTCTCGGGCTGTCTCGGGGGGCACCGTTGAGCCATTTTGCGACGCCCATTGAAAATTCCTTCAGAATACGTAAATTTTCACCACTTTCTAACTTTCTGCAAATTTTGGTAAGAAGTTGAGCATGTTAAAGCCCTCAAAAAGCCAATTCATTTGCCTGAATAATAATAATAATAATAATAATAATAATAATAATAATAATAATAATAATAATAATCCTTACAATTTCAATAGGGTCTCACCAGACACCTTTGATGTCTGTGCTCGGGCCCTAATAATAATAATAATCCTTACAATTTCAATAGGGTCTCACCAGACACCTTTGATGTCTGTGCTCGGGCCCTAAAAATAGTACAGTATATATAGTATATAATATAACATAATATATATTTATATATGATAGTAATTATACTAATATAATAGCAGTATATAGTAATAATGGCAGCAACAACAGTATATATAATAATAGTAAATATAATAATAATGAAAATAAAATTTTCAGGGCTGCAAAGCAGCACTGGGTGGGCCCGAGCACATCCATTTTGAAGCGTTGCATGCTTTTTGTCTGAAAAAACAAAAATAACCAGTTCTGAGAGAGAGAGACGTAACCTTTGCAAGACATAAAGTTTCCTTTGATCTAGGAAGACTGAAATCAAAGGATTCATGGTCCATGTATGTCCGCGTTACAGAACATCGTGTTTTAATGGCGTGTAATCAAACTTTGACACCACGCCACGGTCACACCGTGTGATTAAAAAAAAATCTGTCAGTCAGTTTTTATCTCCATCTTGTCGTGATGACACTCATCTCAATTTGAAGTTGATCCGATGAAAACCCTGGTACAAGTGTATCAAAGAAAAAATGTGGAATATGGCCAAAATGGCCACTAAATGCAAAATAACAGGCTTCCTGTTGTGTTTTTCCAATTGCACCAAGAGACTTTTTGTTTGTCTGGTCATGATACACCTGTATATCGATTTTTGTGAAGATAGGTCAATGGGAACACCTTCCGGGGGTCTCGGGCTGTCTCGGGGGGCACCGTTGAGCCATTTTGCGACGCCCATTGAAAATTCCTTCAGAATATGTAAATTTTCACCACTTTCTAACTTTCTGCAAATTTTGGTAAGAAGTTGAGCATGTTAAAGCCCTCAAAAAGCCAATTCATTTGCCTGAATAATAATAATAATAATAATAATAATAATCCTTACAATTTCAATAGGGTCTCACCAGACACCTTTGATGTCTGTGCTCGGGCCCATAATAATAATAATCCTTACAATTTCAATAGGGTCTCACCAGACACCTTTGATGTCTGTGCTCGGGCCCTAATAATAATCCTTACAATTTCAATAGGGTCTCACCAGACACCTTTGATGTCTGTGCTCGGGCCCTAATGATGGGTTCCCTGGATTAATTTCGGTTGTAGTTTTCGCTTTGTTACTCTTGATTTAAAAATCTCACATAAGTATCGCTCAGTCATTTCAAGATCTTTACACGAGGCCCATGTGGCTGAAAAAATATAATGTATATCCCTATCTATAAAGATAGGGATTATCCACAGGTTGCTTAAAGACTCTTTTAGACTTGTCCTAGAGAGAATCTCTGCTTAATTGGGTTCAAACTTGTTCTTGATTTTTCGTCTCACACATGCACAACGGAGCGGGAGGTTCTCTGCTCAGACGTGCTCACAACAGCAACAAATCCTCCACAGGATTAAGGTGCATATCTATTCCCCTGGGGAGATCACATGGTTTTGTTTTCAGTACACTGACAGTACGTTGTTTTGATTTTTGCATCGATCCCTTGTTAGAAGCGTCACCAACCTTGACTAGTTGCCAATCCAGCAGGGGTTCCCCTGCTGTGTTCACATACTGTCTTCTGCAGACTTTCTGCAGTCATTATATTAAGGGGCCAGGTAGAGACAGTCCACAAAACGTCTGGAGGCTCTCACTTTAATATTTTATAAACACAGACACCTCCTCAAGAGAAACTGCACAGAAGCCAAATAGATGGTCATACATTGTTTATTTAGATCGAATAGCATAATTTCTGCTCAACAAGATATCTCCCCACCAAATGGTGTTGGTTAATTTTAAATCAAAACAGTGTAAAGCAGGTGTAAAGCACAGACTTGTCCCTTAGAGTTGTAAAATGATGGCTGATTTTAATGTGAGTGTGCAGATATTCAGCTGGATCCATGCAAATGATGCCCCACCTATTCATTAGCACAACCCTACTCAATAGAAAACATAAAACAGTCAGGATAGAAACTGGAAGTTCACTTGTAGTCTTTATATTTTACAAACTGCTATTTTGGTTTGCTCAAACATCCCTGATGGAAAAACTATTAATTAAAAAAAAAAAAGGTAAAGGAACAGAAAAAAATTATCTAATTAAGTAACTATAAAGAAAGCAAAAACAAACATAAATAAAATAATCATCCAAATGACCCCAATGACATATATAAAACATATTTTTCTATTTGAATATTTACTTAGTTGTTTCACTCAAAGTGACTCAGAACAGAGAACATTTGCAGCACTATTTTCATCAGCTCCAGTTTTACTCTGCAAAGTGTACTCACCAAGGCCCATCTGTGCTAAGAGTGATCTACATAACAAATATATATGATGATAATATCAGCGGTTACCATGTGAACTATATTGATTATTTAAAAAAATCATTATTCTATAAAGGGTCAAAACAATCACACAAATTCAAAGAATAGGTTCTAGTTTATAGTCAGTCAAATGATGTTCTCAATGTAGTTTTCATGAAAAGTACCAACCATAAAGATCATTGACAACATGGTATTCTTTGTACTTTGAGATGTGGTCACAGGCGAGGCAGACAGGATGAATGAATTCATTTCTCATTGACAAAAGATGAGCAGTGACTTCATAATACTTTCTCCACTCAAAGTAACTCATGTATGCTTCATGGTCCTTGTCCAGGCGTTGCAGAAACTCTGCCAGACCTTTAGCATCAGGGAAATCATTTACGTGAATGAAGGAACCATTGGGAAGGAACTGCTCGTAGTTTTCCCTTGGTGGACCCAGAACTACAGGGACGGTCCCTGCTACAAGGGGCCCGTTGACCTTCTCTGTTATGTAGTCTACGTGGAGCGAGTTCTCAAATGAGAGATAAAACTTACAACTCGCAAGGGTGGGGTAATAGTCTTCATATTTCAACCGCTGCCCCGTAAAAGCACCAAAGACATCAACCTTTATGTGTTGGGACAGTTCTGTGTAATATTTCTCTCTCACAAACGTTCCAGTAGCTGGGTAATTGTTACTGACAATCCAACAAACCAGTTTGTCCTTTTTGGGCAGAACTACTTCCTCCTTTGTCTCTGTTTGCTTGATCGTCACCTCATTCCTCACTGTGATGTCAGCATCTCTTCTGTAGCTCAATGTTAAGTTGAACAGATTTTCCAGACCTGGTATCTTCTGCGTGTTCGTGGGAGATTCCACATGGTACCAAATCCACTTCTGAAAATATGGACGTGGCTCCTTGGGCAGGTTATCCAACTGCCAGTTTATGCCTTTTTGGAAGATGATGACTCCCTCGGCTTGGCTGTACAATGACCTGTTATCAGTCAGAATGCAGCCATCAATGTTGAAGTAGCTTGAGCAGATTTGAAAATCAAACATCACACCATGAGGCCAGAACCACAGCAGAACGATGGGCTTTTCAATTGCCCCTGTGGCTTCATACGTTTTTTCATCGGCTACTGTAGACATAGTCGGACACACAGGAGATGGAGGCTCGAAATATACAAATAAAGAAAGAACACCGTAGATAAGGCCAACAATAGCTAAGATTGCCCAGCACAGCGTTTTACTGGAAGATCCTCTCATCTGTGGAAGAAAAAATAAACCATTGTCACCTCTTTGATAACAACATCATGACTTGTAGTACTTCAATGGACCATTTGCAAATATAGTCAGCTTTCCACCCGTGTCTAGGCACGACAGGCCTGACAAGCTTCTGATTTTCCAGCTTTACATTTAAGCAGCTTGCGTGGGGCTGAATTAAAAAGCATATATTGCCAGCCAATTATTGTTAGAAAAAACTTCAGGAATAGAATAGACTCTGTAGGATTCACTGAATTTGAGTGAATCATTTGATTGAATATTTTGTCTATCACTATTGTTGCTTAACAGATGGTTTGCTCCACCCCAGATTCTTTAATTTGTATACATTTTGCAGCCTAATGATATTGTTGCATATCAGGTGGTTTGCTGGGTTTAAAGTGTTCAATTTTAACTTTGGTTTATTTGTTGCCATGTGCTCGCAGGAAATCCAAGTTCACAAGGTATATTCCCTTCAGCCTCACGGTGACAGATGCAAGGTCTGCACGTAGCAGCTTGTGGTATTTTCTCCTGCAGGCCAATTCTAAGGAGAATGGCCACACCTTGGTGGTGAGGCGCACGAATAGGGGATACTGATCCATAACGTCAGGCTCCGAATTTGTGCGGTTCTCATAGTATTCGCTCCTCACTTCCATCATATCTATGTAATCATATGGGGGGGAATGACTAAGTCGGAGCCTAGATGCCAAACACTAACCTGTTCTACTGTTGCCTCAAACATTTGAGCGTGAACTGACAAACTTTACTCCATAGCAATGTCTCATAATGTGGCCAGTGACTCAACCCCCCACCCTCTCTCTTAAACAACAGATGGAGAACTCGCAATGACTTTTCAGTAGGAAACATCCCTTGTACACATGTAAAACAGTGACACGTAGTAAGAACAATAGATATATTTCCATGTGTCCATTCTTGCTTTAAAACAGAACTGCAAACACAGCGAGGAGAGTTTATTATTCTAAATAAATACACATTACTACGATCCCCTAATTTAATTAAATACTATCTTTGATTTCAGACAGGATTCCTCACAGCTCATGATTACACAAACAAACTGTGGCTATTTATAAAATAAATGGAAGTAAAAAACAAAATATTCCGATGTTCTTCATAGGAAAAATGATCCGGATATTATTTGATATTTCTCATGATTATAAGTTCCAGTCTGATTGACCCCTTAACTTCTTCTTTCAGTATCAATTCATAATAGTTTGTTCATCATCAGACAAGAAGTAAAAAATACTGTCTCAATATTCACTTGATTAGAGGTTAATATGTGTTTATTAGATAGAAATATTACAGATTACAGAACAGTAACTCTAGTTTATATATAATAGAGTTTAATTCAAGTTCTTACCTTTCCCGTGTTAGCGCTCGATTTGCTACTGGCAGGCTTTTTTGATTTGATCATGCACCTTGGTCTGATTTAATAGACCTTGCCTACTGACCCAACAAGTAAAACCAGTTAAATAAATTTCCACCCTGCGACCTGCCGACTTGTGCTCGACTTGCTACGTCCAGGCTCTTGTGATTTGATCAAACACTGTTTACACAACAGGTCAAATAAAAATGTAATGTCACTTTCAAGTGAGTAAATGTCACAGGCCCAGCTTAAACGTCTTAAGTATATTTGGTTACGCCTAGAATGTATCGTTTTTTTAACATATATCAAATTTTTTGGATGAAGCATCCCTGAAAGAGGTGTCCTAATATTTTTTCCAATATTGTGTATGATGTATAGTTTCAGATTTTCCCTGACAGGAAGTCGCTCTCCCTCGTCCCTTCAGATGTCACAGTTGTCCCCAGCGTCTTCCCCATCCTCCCACAACACAACACACCATCACAACACACCACACCACCGTGTCTCCTCACCATGGGGCTGTGATGCCAGCGGCCTCTTCTCCACGGACCTGAGCCTGTGCATGGATCTAATGATGATGAAGAAGAAGAAATTCAAGTTCAAGGTGGACTTCGAGCTGGACGAGCTGTCCTCGGTCCCCTTCGTCAACGGGGTCCTCTTCTGTAAAGTGCGGCTGCTGGACGGCGGCTTCTCCGAGGAGTCCTCCCGGTAAGTCCACCCCCCCCTAAACCACCAGGACCTGTAAAACCAGTACAACCAGTTCAGTTTGAAACCCTAGTTCAACTAGCTTAACTAGCCCAGTTAGCTTGTGTGAAACCCCCCAACCTGCTGTGTTCACATACTGTCTTCTGCAGACTTTCTGCAGTCATTATATTAAGGGGCCAGGTAGAGACAGTCCACAAAACGTCTGGCGGCTCTCACTTTAATATTTTATAAACACAGACACCTCCTCAAGAGAAACTGCACAGAAGCCAAATAGATGGTCATACATTGTTTATTTAGATAGAATAGCATAATTTCTGCTCAACAAGATATCTCCCCACCAAATGGTGTTGGCGAGTTAATTTTAAATCAAAACAGTGTAAAGCAGGTGTAAAGCACAGACTTGTCCCTTAGAGTTGTAAAATGATGGCTGATTTTAATGTGAGTGTGCAGATATTCAGCTGGATCCATGCAAATGATGCCCCACCTATTCATTAGCACAACCCTACTCAATAGAAAACATAAAACAGTCAGGATAGAAACTGGAAGTTCACTTGTAGTCTTTATATTTTACAAACTGCTATTTTGGTTTGCTCAAACATCCCTGATGGAAAAACTATTAATTAAAAAAAAAAAAAGGTAAAGGAACAGAAAAAAATTATCTAATTAAGTAACTATAAAGAAAGCAAAAACAAACATAAAATAATCATCCAAATGACCCCAATGACATATATAAAACATATTTTTCTATTTGAATATTTACTTAGTTGTTTCACTCAAAGTGACTCAGAACAGAGAACATTTGCAGCACTATTTTCATCAGCTCCAGTTTTACTCTGCAAAGTGTACTCACCAAGGCCCATCTGTGCTAAGAGTGATCTACATAACAAATATATATGATGATAATATCAGCGGTTACCATGTGAACTATATTGATTATTTAAAAAAATCATTACTCTATAAAGGGTCAAAGCAATCACACAAATTCAAAGAATAGGTTCTAGTTTATAGTCAGTCAAATTATGTTCTCAATGTAGTTTTCATGAAAAGTACCAACCATAAAGATCATTGACAACATGGTATTCTTTGTACTTTGAGATGTGGTCACAGGCGAGGCAGACAGGATGAATGAATTCATTTCTCATTGACAAAAGATGAGCAGTGACTTCATAATACTTTCTCCACTCAAAGTAACTCATGTATGCTTCATGGTCCTTGTCCAGGCGTTGCAGAAACTCTGCCAGACCTTTAGCATCAGGGAAATCATTTATGTGAATGAAGGAACCATTGGGAAGGAACTGCTCGTAGTTTTCCCTTGGTGGACCCAGAACTACAGGGACGGTCCCTGCTACAAGGGGCCCGTTGACCTTCTCTGTTATGTAGTCTACGTGGAGCGAGTTCTCAAATGAGAGATAAAACTTACAACTCGCAAGGGTGTGGTAATAGTCTTCATATTTCAACCACTGCCCTGTAAAAGCACCAAAGACATCAACCTTTATGTGTTGGGACAGTTCTGTGTAATATTTCTCTCTCACAGACGTTCCAGTAGCTGGGTTACTGTTACTGACAATCCAACAAACCAGTTTGTCCTTTTTGGGCAGAACTACTTCCTCCTTTGTCTCTGTTTGCTTGATCGTCACCTCATTCCTCACTGTGATGTCAGCATCTCTTCTGTAGCTCAATGTTAAGTTGAACAGATTTTCCAGACCTGGTATCTTCTGCGTGTTCGTGGGAGATTCCACATGGTACCAAATCCACTTCTGAAAATATGGACGTGGCTCCTTGGGCAGGTTATCCAACTGCCAGTTTATGCCTCTTTGGAAGATGATGACTCCCTCGGCTTGGCTGTACAATGACCTGTTATCAGTCAGAATGCAGCCATCAATGTTGAAGTAGCTTGAGCAGATTTGAAAATCAAACATCACACCATGAGGCCAGAACCACAGCAGAACGATGGGCTTTTCAATTGCCCCTGTGGCTTCATACGTTTTTTCATCGGCTACTGTAGACATAGTCGGACACACAGGAGATGGAGGCTCGAAATATACAAATAAAGAAAGAACACCGTAGATAAGGCCAACAATAGCTAAGATTGCCCAGCACAGCGTTTTACTGGAAGATCCTCTCATCTGTGGAAGAAAAAATAAACCATTGTCACCTCTTTGATAACAACATCATGACTTGTAGTACTTCAATGGACCATTTGCAATTATAGTCAGCTTTCCACCCGTGTCTAGGCACGACAGGCCTGACAAGCTTCTGATTTTCCAGCTTTACATTAAAACAGCTTGCGTGGGGCTGAATTAAAAAGCATATATTGCCAGCCAATTATTGTTACAAAAAACTTCAGGAATAGAATAGACTCTGTAGGATTCACTGAATTTGAGTGAATCATTTGATTGAATATTTTGTCTATCACTATTGTTGCTTAACAGATGGTTTGCTCCACCCCAGATTCTTTAATTTGTATACATTTTGCAGCCTAATGATATTGTTGCATATCAGGTGGTTTGCTGGGTTTAAAGTGTTCAATTTTAACTTTGGTTTATTTGTTGCCATGTGCTCGCAGGAAATCCAAGTTTACAAGGTATATTCCCTTCAGCCTCACGGTGACAGATGCAAGGTCTGCACGTAGCAGCTTGTGGTATTTTCTCCTGCAGGCCAATTCTAAGGAGAATGGCCACACCTTGGTGGTGAGGCGCACGAATAGGGGATACTGATCCATAACGTCAGGCTCCGAATTTGTGCGGTTCTCATAGTATTCGCTCCTCACTTCCATCATATCTATGTAATCATATGGGGGGGAATGACTAAGTCGGAGCCTAGATGCCAAACACTAACCTGTTCTACTGTTGCCTCAAACATTTGAGCGTGAACTGACAAACTTTACTCCATAGCAATGTCTCATAATGTGGCCAGTGACTCAACCCCCCACCCTCTCTCTTAAACAACAGATGGAGAACTCGCAATGACTTTTCAGTAGGAAACATCCCTTGTACACATGTAAAACAGTGACACGTAGTAAGAACAATAGATATATTTCCATGTGTCCATTCTTGCTTTAAAACAGAACTGCAAACACAGCGAGGAGAGTTTATTATTCTAAATAAATACACATTACTACGATCCCCTAATTTAATTAAATACTATCTTTGATTTCAGACAGGATTCCTCACAGCTCATGATTACACAAACAAACTGTGGCTATTTATAAAATAAATGGAAGTAAAAAACAAAATATTCCGATGTTCTTCATAGGAAAAATGATCCGGATATTATTTGATATTTCTCATGATTATAAGTTCCAGTCTGATTGACCCCTTAACTTCTTCTTTCAGTATCAATTCATAATAGTTTGTTCATCATCAGACAAGAAGTAAAAAATACTGTCTCAATATTCACTTGATTAGAGGTTAATATGTGTTTATTAGATAGAAATATTACAGATTACAGAACAGTAACTCTAGTTTATATATAATAGAGTTTAATTCAAGTTCTTACCTTTCCCGTGTTAGCGCTCGATTTGCTACTGGCAGGCTTTTTTGATTTGATCATGCACCTTGGTCTGATTTAATAGACCTTGCCTACTGACCCAACAAGTAAAACCAGTTAAATAAATTTCCACCCTGCGACCTGCCGACTTGTGCTCGACTTGCTACGTCCAGGCTCTTGTGATTTGATCAAACACTGTTTACACAACAGGTCAAATAAAAATGTAATGTCACTTTCAAGTGAGTAAATGTCACAGGCCCAGCTTAAACGCCTTAAGTATATTTGGTTACGCCTAGAATGTATCGTTTTTTTAACATATATCAAATTTTTTGGATGAAGCATCCCTGAAAGAGGTGTCCTAATATTTTTTCCAATATTGTGTATGATGTATAGTTTCAGATTTTCCCTGACAGGAAGTCGCTCTCCCTCGTCCCTTCAGATGTCACAGTTGTCCCCAGCGTCTTCCCCATCCTCCCACAACACAACACACCATCACAACACACCACACCACCGTGTCTCCTCACCATGGGGCTGTGATGCCAGCGGCCTCTTCTCCACGGACCTGAGCCTGTGCATGGATCTAATGATGATGAAGAAGAAGAAATTCAAGTTCAAGGTGGACTTCGAGCTGGACGAGCTGTCCTCGGTCCCCTTCGTCAACGGGGTCCTCTTCTGTAAAGTGCGGCTGCTGGACGGCGGCTTCTCCGAGGAGTCCTCCCGGTAAGTCCACCCCCCCCTAAACCACCAGGACCTGTAAAACCAGTTCAGTTTGAAACCCTAGTTCAACTAGCTTAACTAGCCCAGTTAGCTTGTGTGAAACCCCCCAACCTGCTGTGTTCACATACTGTCTTCTGCAGACTTTCTGCAGTCATTATATTAAGGGGCCAGGTAGAGACAGTCCACAAAACGTCTGGCGGCTCTCACTTTAATATTTTATAAACACAGACACCTCCTCAAGAGAAACTGCACAGAAGCCAAATAGATGGTCATACATTGTTTATTTAGATAGAATAGCATAATTTCTGCTCAACAAGATATCTCCCCACCAAATGGTGTTGGCGAGTTAATTTTAAATCAAAACAGTGTAAAGCAGGTGTAAAGCACAGACTTGTCCCTTAGAGTTGTAAAATGATGGCTGATTTTAATGTGAGTGTGCAGATATTCAGCTGGATCCATGCAAATGATGCCCCACCTATTCATTAGCACAACCCTACTCAATAGAAAACATAAAACAGTCAGGATAGAAACTGGAAGTTCACTTGTAGTCTTTATATTTTACAAACTGCTATTTTGGTTTGCTCAAACATCCCTGATGGAAAAACTATTAATTAAAAAAAAAAAAAGGTAAAGGAACAGAAAAAAATTATCTAATTAAGTAACTATAAAGAAAGCAAAAACAAACATAAAATAATCATCCAAATGACCCCAATGACATATATAAAACATATTTTTCTATTTGAATATTTACTTAGTTGTTTCACTCAAAGTGACTCAGAACAGAGAACATTTGCAGCACTATTTTCATCAGCTCCAGTTTTACTCTGCAAAGTGTACTCACCAAGGCCCATCTGTGCTAAGAGTGATCTACATAACAAATATATATGATGATAATATCAGCGGTTACCATGTGAACTATATTGATTATTTAAAAAAATCATTACTCTATAAAGGGTCAAAGCAATCACACAAATTCAAAGAATAGGTTCTAGTTTATAGTCAGTCAAATTATGTTCTCAATGTAGTTTTCATGAAAAGTACCAACCATAAAGATCATTGACAACATGGTATTCTTTGTACTTTGAGATGTGGTCACAGGCGAGGCAGACAGGATGAAGGAATTCATTTCTCATTGACAAAAGATGAGCAGTGACTTCATAATACTTTCTCCACTCAAAGTAACTCATGTATGCTTCATGGTCCTTGTCCAGGCGTTGCAGAAACTCTGCCAGACCTTTAGCATCAGGGAAATCATTTATGTGAATGAAGGAACCATTGGGAAGGAACTGCTCGTAGTTTTCCCTTGGTGGACCCAGAACTACAGGGACGGTCCCTGCTACAAGGGGCCCGTTGACCTTCTCTGTTATGTAGTCTACGTGGAGCGAGTTCTCAAATGAGAGATAAAACTTACAACTCGCAAGGGTGGGGTAATAGTCTTCATATTTCAACCACTGCCCTGTAAAAGCACCAAAGACATCAACCTTTATGTGTTGGGACAGTTCTGTGTAATATTTCTCTCTCACAGACGTTCCAGTAGCTGGGTTACTGTTACTGACAATCCAACAAACCAGTTTGTCCTTTTTGGGCAGAACTACTTCCTCCTTTGTCTCTGTTTGCTTGATCGTCACCTCATTCCTCACTGTGATGTCAGCATCTCTTCTGTAGCTCAATGTTAAGTTGAACAGATTTTCCAGACCTGGTATCTTCTGCGTGTTCGTGGGAGATTCCACATGGTACCAAATCCACTTCTGAAAATATGGACGTGGCTCCTTGGGCAGGTTATCCAACTGCCAGTTTATGCCTTTTTGGAAGATGATGACTCCCTCGGCTTGGCTGTACAATGACCTGTTATCAGTCAGAATGCAGCCATCAATGTTGAAGTAGCTTGAGCAGATTTGAAAATCAAACATCACACCATGAGGCCAGAACCACAGCAGAACGATGGGCTTTTCAATTGCCCCTGTGGCTTCATACGTTTTTTCATCGGCTACTGTAGACATAGTCGGACACACAGGAGATGGAGGCTCGAAATATACAAATAAAGAAAGAACACCGTAGATAAGGCCAACAATAGCTAAGATTGCCCAGCACAGCGTTTTACTGGAAGATCCTCTCATCTGTGGAAGAAAAAATAAACCATTGTCACCTCTTTGATAACAACATCATGACTTGTAGTACTTCAATGGACCATTTGCAATTATAGTCAGCTTTCCACCCGTGTCTAGGCACGACAGGCCTGACAAGCTTCTGATTTTCCAGCTTTACATTAAAACAGCTTGCGTGGGGCTGAATTAAAAAGCATATATTGCCAGCCAATTATTGTTACAAAAAACTTCAGGAATAGAATAGACTCTGTAGGATTCACTGAATTTGAGTGAATCATTTGATTGAATATTTTGTCTATCACTATTGTTGCTTAACAGATGGTTTGCTCCACCCCAGATTCTTTAATTTGTATACATTTTGCAGCCTAATGATATTGTTGCATATCAGGTGGTTTGCTGGGTTTAAAGTGTTCCATTTTAACTTTGGTTTATTTGTTGCCATGTGCTCGCAGGAAATCCAAGTTCACAAGGTATATTCCCTTCAGCCTCACGGTGACAGATGCAAGGTCTGCACGTAGCAGCTTGTGGTATTTTCTCCTGCAGGCCAATTCTAAGGAGAATGGCCACACCTTGGTGGTGAGGCGCACAAATAGGGGATACTGATCCATAACGTCAGGCTCCGAATTTGTGCGGTTCTCATAGTATTCGCTCCTCACTTCCATCATATCTATGTAATCATATGGGGGGGAATGACTAAGTCGGAGCCTAGATGCCAAACACTAACCTGTTCTACTGTTGCCTCAAACATTTGAGCGTGAACTGACAAACTTTACTCCATAGCAATGTCTCATAATGTGGCCAGTGACTCAACCCCCCACCCTCTCTCTTAAACAACAGATGGAGAACTCGCAATGACTTTTCAGTAGGAAACATCCCTTGTACACATGTAAAACAGTGACACGTAGTAAGAACAATAGATATATTTCCATGTGTCCATTCTTGCTTTAAAACAGAACTGCAAACACAGCGAGGAGAGTTTATTATTCTAAATAAATACACATTACTACGATCCCCTAATTTAATTAAATACTATCTTTGATTTCAGACAGGATTCCTCACAGCTCATGATTACACAAACAAACTGTGGCTATTTATAAAATAAATGGAAGTAAAAAACAAAATATTCCGATGTTCTTCATAGGAAAAATGATCCGGATATTATTTGATATTTCTCATGATTATAAGTTCCAGTCTGATTGACCCCTTAACTTCTTCTTTCAGTATCAATTCATAATAGTTTGTTCATCATCAGACAAGAAGTAAAAAATACTGTCTCAATATTCACTTGATTAGAGGTTAATATGTGTTTATGAGATAGAAATATTACAGATTACAGAACAGTAACTCTAGTTTATATATAATAGAGTTTAATTCAAGTTCTTACCTTTCCCGTGTTAGCGCTCGATTTGCTACTGGCAGGCTTTTTTGATTTGATCATGCACCTTGGTCTGATTTAATAGACCTTGCCTACTGACCCAACAAGTAAAACCAGTTAAATAAATTTCCACCCTGCGACCTGCCGACTTGTGCTCGACTTGCTACGTCCAGGCTCTTGTGATTTGATCAAACACTGTTTACACAACAGGTCAAATAAAAATGTAATGTCACTTTCAAGTGAGTAAATGTCACAGGCCCAGCTTAAACGCCTTAAGTATATTTGGTTACGCCTAGAATATGTCTGTCTTCTCCAGGATATCCTTGTTGTGCTCTGTTATAAAAACAGTAAGAATATATTTTTAACAATACCCTATTTGCACTTCTTTTTTTACATTGGTTGCTTTGCAAATCGTTACGCTTAAATGTGGTTGTTATTGGATTTGCACTGCATATGCCTGCTTTCATATAGAATTATTTTTGCTATTAAATTAATAATATGTATGATTCTAGTCCTGTATGTGGATCATATAGTTGTGATTAAAGGTGTAGGTGGGCCGCACAGATTTTTCAGTTTTCACATTGAGCCGCGGCATTCTTAAGTTTGGGAATGGCTGATCTAGAGAAAGTCAAACTCTTAACAAAGTTTCTGAAGGTGGACCTGCGGAGGTATCGTTACCAGAACCATAGATATATATAAAGACTAGATGTCTCGTCTGCGTTGCCGGCCAATGGAGACGAACGTCACCACATGGCGGCCATCTTGCCAGGGGGCAGCTCGCTCACCCATAACATTGTGTTGGTAGTGGTAAATAACCATTACTTGCTCAATTTTCAACCGATTTTTAAACAGATATGACACTGCATACTTATGAATAATTATGTTATTTTCAAAAAAATTCAATAATTTATGCAGTGTCATAACTACATCTCTGACGTTTATAACAAACCAGACCGTTTAAAAATCGGTTGAAAATTGAGCAAGTTATGGTTATTTAAAAAGTAAGTACCACTACAACACAATGTTATGGGTGAGCGGGCTCACTCTAGCAAGATGGCCACCATGTGCGGACGTCCGGCTCCGTCGAATGAGACATCTAGTCTCTATGACCAGAACAGCCTGCTCGACCCCGGTCGACCAAGACAGCCCGACCAACATCCAGACTTTTGGTTCTCGTGCTGCCTCCCCCGACTGCAAACACCCCGCCGGAGCTGCACATCTCCCGCGGCAGCAAGCACGCGAGTGAGCGAGAGAGAGGTGCAACGTGCGTACCGGCGCACCTCCCCTGCTCAAGTTACGAGCCAGTTTTGAGAATATACGAAGTAGAAAGTACAAAAATTTGTGTTCAAATGTAGCGAGTAAAAGTAAAAAGTTGTCAGGAAAATCAGTACTCAAGTAAAGTACAGATATGTGAAAAATCTACTTAAGTACGGTAACAAAGTATTTCTACTTCGCTACTTCCCACCACTGCTGACCAATGTCTAAGGTTGTGGAAATTCCCTGACTAGGTGTCTCACTCCTGTGACCTTGGCAAACAGGGAGTTTGCTACAGTGGACGGACACAGCAGATAGACACAGAAGAGGATTTCATGTCTTTTTCACATAGACCTCTGTATTGTCCCCTTTCAGGGTGTGGCAGTCCTCTTCTCAACGCCTGCCTTTCTCCTCACCAACAACAAAACCCTGCTCCACCTGATGTGCAGAGACCAGACTCCACCAATCAACAATCAGGCCCCCTCAGCCTCCACCCACCCCTCTCCCAGTCTATGGAGACGGGGCAGTGGGAGGACTGAATCATTACGCCACCTCTTCCTCATCTTTAGACCCCATTGACTTTGCAAAGATATGTCCGCACTGTGGGGGAGATCTCCGTCTGACTCCACCAGACTGGGATGATGCGGTTAAGGCGGCATACGTCAACGCTCTCAACACACTCCTCAATGCCCTGAGGACCGCCTTCCCCAATAAAATTGACATGTCCAAAATAACGGGGTGAAAACAACAACCATATGTAACCGTAGGAGATTTCCTCACAAGTTTGACTGTCCTGTTTAATCAACACATCGGCATGATGCCGGCTGTGTCTACCCTGTCAAGGCCAAGCAGACCAGATAACACTGAGAGAAGAGCCAACTTGACTGAATGAGGAAGAGAGGGGCGCGGACGCACGACCCAATATTCCCAGAGATGAGTGTTAAATCTGCAAAGAAAAAGGACACAGGAGCAAGGAAATGCCCCCAACGGCGAACGGACGGGGAGACAAGAACTTTCACTGCCGACTGAACTTTACAGAAAGTGAGGAGGTGGCAGACGGGGAGGAGACGTCCAGCCTACCCACCAAGGATCAGAGAAAGGGAAGTGAAACACACACACACACAGAAGCTCAAGCACATACACAAATACATGCCACTGCAAAGAAGTAGCAACTTGTGTTACTAACCGCACACAAACCCACACAGACACACACACACCAGATTACACACAACCTTGGGGTTCTTATGTTAAGTACAATGGTGATGCTTTTAAGAAAATGACTCAACTCGAACTGTGTGTTAACGGTCACAAACTTAATTTCATGGTCGACACTGGTGCAGGTTATTCTGTGGTTAGGATGTCAGATATGCCCACATCTCCTGAGATGAGTTGTTGCTTTATATTCTTTCAAGGTGCCAGTGGTGCCACTGTAAAATAAAATTTCACAAAACCTCTCAAATGTACCGCTCAGTTAGACAAAACATCCCATAAGGTTTGAACATGATTTTCTGTTGTCTCCCTGTTGCCCAATTAATCTATTAGGAAGAGATTTGATGATTATGTTAGGCCTCAATTTAGTATCATTCCCTGATGAAGTGACGGTTACACACAATTCTGGCAACTTCCTGTACATGCCTTCACTGATCTGCTCTCCATGTCACACTCTCTTGTCACTCCTTTTTCTGATTTTCTGCACACTGATTCATTGCACTGCACTTCACATATGACAGACACAGCAGATCACGTTTATGACAGCTCTGTTTTTGCCTTTTTCTGATGATTCTCTGAATGTGTCCAATATTTTTTGGTCTGGTTCCAGAAGTGCAGCTGCCGTCTCACTCACCGATCAGCAGTTGCCACTGTTTCGCATCTCGAATTCCAGCCCTCACATCTAGCTCTCCACGTCCCATGATGACCAGTGGCAAGACTTAGGCCCATTTGTCAGATCATGCCAGGCTATATTAATTGGCAACCCACAACCACGCCTGACGTAATGTATTCCCCAAGTCTGAGTGCATTTGATCTAAAACAACTCTCAAACCTTCTGTTCTCCAGCCACACGCTCATTTGTTCTGACTGAAAATCACTTTCATTCTTATGCAATCTTGTCCAGTCCCTCTGATGTTTCTCCTTTACTTTCAGATCTGCCTGAAACGCTGTGGGCAAAGGACAAATATGATGTGGGCCCCATCAGAAACTGTGATTAAAATCACAACCAAAATATGATTATAGGCCATGTAAACAACAACATCCACTCAGACAAGAAGCAGTGGAAGGGATACATCCTGTTTTTGAATCTTTTTTGCTGTCTGGTGTATATGTCCCCTGCCCTGATTCAGCGGTCCGCACTCCACTGTGCCCAGTTAAGAAGATCACAGACAAAGGTCAATCTACTGCGTGGCGGTTTGTGCAGAATTTGAAGGCTGTGAATGACGCCGTAATTCCTCGATCGCCTACTGTTCCCAAACATACACCCTGCCAAATTTCGCCTAATGCGGTGTGGTTTTCGGTTGTAGACTTATCCAACGTTTTTTTTTTTAGTTCTCCTGTCCTCAAGGACAGCTAGTACTGGTTTGCTTTTAATTTTGAAAACAAGGCCACAACCAGTGGCGATTTTAGCCTGAAATTTCTGGTGGGGCAATTTTGTATGACGTCATGTCACCGTCACAAGAATAGAGGTAGCTGATTATTATAAGCAGTAGGCCTATATAGACCAGTACGATATACTATGGGCTGCATTTTGAGTGCCAGCGGGGAGCAGAAATCCATTTAGTTTAGGAAATAGGTGGTGGGTAAGATTAAAGATGTAAAAAACTGAGTGTAGCAGACAAGTTTAGTTTTCACTGTAACAAGTTACAACACAAAACCATACTCTGAATAAAGAGCTTTAGGAGATGGAATGCTACTTTAAACAGCTGCTCTTAAAATGCAGATGTGACTTTAAATACTCACGTTTCAGTTGATCACAGTAAATCTGTTTCTGCAGAATAAGAATCTGTGTAACATTGTCAAGTCAAATCATTCGGCCAGTGAAAAAACTTCACATAACATTATCTATGTTACGCGGTGGAGCTTATTCTCCGGACACACACAGTCTCCTGTCTCAGATTCATCCTCATAAACTAACGCTTCTCTCTGCTGGGGGGACCGGCTCATGCCGGTTCTTGTCGGTGCGTGTCGGTTATAACTCCTGTACACTCCCGTTAGCATCGCTATTACTGCTGCTATCATGCCAGCGGGCTAGCAGAGCTAAGCTAACAATCCAGGTACAGGTACCTGCGAATCACTATAACAGATAAATACGATACTAAACTTGAATAACCTTAGAAACGGGAACGCAGACGTCTTTAGCTTTTCTGTCAGGAGAACAAGCAGAACTTCAAAACGTATTATTCATCTGATATGTGAGTGAAACCTCTCCACAGACTCGGGTGGTGTTCACTGACGAAGGATAGCCTGTTAGCTCAGGTGAAGCCGAGCAGGCAACAGGCTGACGCTGGAGTCGAGTTGCTTGGCAGATTTCGTAGGGCCCATCTGAAAGTGCCCACTCTCCCAATGTTAACTGAGCGAGCACACAGACAGAAACACACACGAATCGAATTACTCCAAAACAAGACTATAATGCTTCTGAGTCAAGTTTATTCACACACACATTCACGCTACTTTGCATATAAAATAAAATAAAATATATTTTGCCACAAAGTTCAGATATGCAGTATCTAGCTTTCTGCACAACAGCGCCATCTGGTGGGGCAGTGCCCCCTGCCCCTAATGTAGAAACGCCACTGGCCACAACCATGGCATCCATATTGACATAAGAGGTTGTATGGCCTCAGAGGCTCACTATGCGTGTTATCCATGATCTCCTTATTGTTTATTGTTTTGCCCATTATTTTGTCTAGACACACTCCTGTAAAAGTTTCTGATGATCTAACGAACCCCTCTTTTCCTACACTGTCCTCTAAGAACCATCCAGCACATGCAAATTTGACTAGACACTAGAGAAGTGATTCAGGTCCCCTTGATCAGTAACTTTCCCCCCATCCCTCCCTACCTGGACACTGACAGCACAGATGATTCTGATCACGATACTCAAATTTAGTTTTCTTATTTTTCATTTCAAATTTGTTGTTATTTTCTCCCTCCAGCTTGCTTATGTGTTTCTTAGTGATTTAACTAGACAAAAACAGCTACTGCAATTATCCTTTCAAATTTTATGATGCATTAATTTAAATCTCTGTGAATTTTTTAGGTTCATGTGAGTGACATTATGAAGTTTGTACATACTTTATAATATATACATACCACTTCTGTCCATCCTCGGTGAGGGATCCCTCACATGTGGCTCTCTAAGGTTTCTACTTATTTTTTACCCTGTGAAAAGAGTTTTCTGAGTAGTTTTTTTCATTACGCTTTATGAGGGTTAAGGGCAGTAGATATCATGTTAATGTCCTATGAGACAAAATTGTGATTTGTGAATATGGGCTATAAAAATGAAATTTGAATGTAAGTTTAATCAATTTTACTTCCTAGCATGAATTTTAAAAGGTTTTACTGGATATTTTCAACCTAAGATATGTTGACATTTAACGTTTTATTACATTTTATTATGAAATAATTTTGCCAATCAATACAGTATGTTAATTTTGATAATGGTTAATGAGATGATGATTTTGTTTGACCTGATTTTTCTTCAATTTTCTTCATTTTAATTGCTTTCTCAATTACAGGAAAATAACTATTTTTTTCTTTCCACAAAACAGCAGCGGCTACCTATTGTGTCGCTGTACGTACACAAAGTACCAGGGTTGCAGACTCGTCAATATTCTTCTATGATTTGATGTTTGTTACTGATGTTTGTAGTTGATGTTGATTATGATGTTTCTTTATTATTTTTCGTTAGTGATCATATTTTTATTGATGATCAAAGGGGGGAGTGTTGTGGAAAAATCCACTGACCAGTGTCTAAGGTTGTGGAAATCCCCTGACTAGGTGTCTCACTCCTGTGACCTTGGCAAACAGGGAGTTTGCTACAGCATTTCATGTCTTTTTTTCACATTACGTTTTATGAAGCACCTCTTTGTATTAGTTATGGCATGTCTTATTTTTTTCAAATTATGTGCTATGTAACGCCTCTTTGTATAAGTTCTGGCTTTTGTGAACTTGCGGCCAGTTGTTCCATTTTGAGCACCCGTGCTTGTTGTATAAACTCAGCAGAGCTTATTATTATAAAGACTCAAAAGCAACTCCAGTCTGATAATTTCATTATTTCAACTCTCAAGATAAATTTCCATCACATACAATATGTCCCCCATATGTCTACAAACAGTTTACATATACTTTGTAATTAATTCACTATAGTAAAAGTCCAATACCTCAGGGTGCATTTGCACTCCTACATTACCCCAACATTCACACATTTCGAATTGCAAAGGAGCAGAAATCAATGCTGACACACCTTTGCTCCATCAGCCTCTTAGCTGCTGAGGTGCTCTCACCTTGATTTGCCGAATTGGGTCTGGGTCCTATTGTCCCGCATCTACACAGACTTCTGTTTATTGTGGTCCATCTTCCACACTGCTGCTCACGAGTTAATCATACATGCTGGTGCTACTTTTTAAACTTTATTTAGTAAATATATTGTGCTATCTCCTATCAAAGCAATGCTTTTGCGTGACAGACAAACAGATCCTGGCCTATTTATGAAAAACTCCTGACAGGTAGCCAAGAAGCTGCCATAAAGATCATTAACTATATGATAAATGTTGTCTTTGGAGATGCGGTCACGTAGGCATGACTGTTGTACAGTGCTTAATTTGTAAATCACAAGGTGCCGGAACGCAAAGTACATATGACAGCGCAGGGGTGACGAGACGGGCACAGGTCCCGGAACGCATACAGAAAACGGTGCTGAAAAAAACATGAAAAATGCCCACTGACAATGCTGTGGGACTTACAAGCCTTAATTTCAATTAATATCCATGGTATAAATTTTATGACAATAATTTACAATTATTTTAGGCTATACAGAACAGGCAAATGCCCACATCAACACAGGTGGGACCAGGGCTGGACTGGGAGAACAAAACGGCCCGGGCATTTTTTGGCTCAGACCGGCCCATATAATTAGCCGAGCACATCTGCCATTAAATTGACGTAACTTATGTCTTCTTAATGTCTTAAAGTAGCTCATATTAAAAGTACTTAAGTATCAAAAGTATCTGGTGTTGAAATGTACTTAAGTATCAAAAGTACAAGAACTAAAATTAAAAATGCAAAGTGCTTTTTATAGTAGGTCTATACAGACACAAAACAACCCAAAATGTTTCTCCTCAAGATTTATCTCAACTGACTGAAAAATTACAACAACAATATGCATATAATGTATAATTTTACCAATTTTGAACCCTAGATGCTGAGGTTGAAATAGTAATGGACCAGTGCATCTGAACTTCTAATTAACTATAAACAAGTGCCTCTTGTGTCTGCCCAAGAACATTAATAAACCACAGTATAACCACTATACTATAGGCACACAAAATAAGACACTATCTCTTATCCTATTCTAGAGGAAGTAAAAGTCGTAACAAGGTTTCTGAAGGTGAACCTGCGGAGCGCTGCACCCCCCCCCCCCCCCCCCCCCCCCAACGGCAAACACGCCACCGGACCTGCACATCTCAGGAGGGAGGGGGCAGCGAGAGAGAGTGAGAGAGTGAGAGGGGGGTGCGCCGTGGGTAGAGGCGTGCGACGCCAACCTCCGCTGCTCAAGTAACGAGCCAGTTTTGAGAATGTATTGAAAATGCGCGCTCACATGTCTGCCTCCACTCGCTCATCATTGTCGAGTCCTCCTCGCTCGTCTCCCGGCGCACCTGCTGCTGCTGGGCTGGTGAACCCGGCACCACATAGGTCCGTCAGTTTGGCACATTTAGCAGCCTCCACCTCCAGAGACTTCAGCTTTTTTTCCCGATGCTTCTCAGCGCCACCCGGGCGTTTTTTTACTCTTATTATCCATTAAGTTAAGTTTCTGTTTCAGCAGCAGCCCGTCCCGCGACTCCCCCGCCAATGCCATGAGGTCCCGCCCCACCCTGGTTTGTGATGTGATTGACAGCACTGTCGGGGCTCTCTGAGCCTGTCAGCCCATGATTGATTGACAATGACAAACAATAGACCAATAATATGTGTCGATGCTGGCAGCACACTGCCAGCCCTCTGTAGCCAATTGGCCGGCCCAATTGGAGGGAATTTAGAGAGGAAGAAGAGAAAAAAAACAAAAAAACAACATAGCGGACCAGACCGGCCCACATTGGGTCAACGGCCCACCGGGATTATGCCCGGTATGCCAGATGGCCAGTCCACCCCTGGGTGGGACTTACAGTCAGCAATTCATTTCTCAACATAGATCTAACTTGTAAAACATAAAAAATAAAAGTTCAAAGCTTACAATAAATCACATAAATCTTCCATTATTATTATTTAAAGATTGGCACGGCGGCCTATTAATAGACAGTATGCTCATCATATTTAGTCCAAAACACCCCACATCACGACTATGTCCGGATTCTCCTCCTCCTCCCGGAGGTTTTACTGCGTGTGTCTGTGGCAGTTCTGTGTCCTTTGGCCACCCACGACCTCACGTACGGGACTGGATTGAATTTAGCCAGGGGGGGTCCAACAAGATTTAGGAAGAGTAAAGATGATATGGGGGATGTGAGCAGAGAGGTACGGTTGGGAGTGCAAATTAAGTTCACTTGCGAAAATCCGCGCTCACATTCAGCACTCGCAATAGGAATGCTGTTGACAGCAACAAGTCACTCCATCAGTTCATCGGGGATGTCTTTTCCATCCGAGTCTCTGTGTTTCCTGTAGACCCGTATGACTGCGGGCGGGTTGGCAATGTTAAAGCGCTGGCACAGCGACTCCACCTCAGTCTCTCCATATAGCGCACCTGCGTCCTCGGGCAAGTACTGTGCGTTAAGCACCTTCAGCTCCTCAATGAACTTGTTGTATAAGTTGCAAACACAAAAATCAAATGAGAGATTTATTACAAAACGTCACATCAGCGGCGGTGTGTCTTTAGCCGCCGCCGCCGCCGCCACCGCCTGCCCTGGACGATGTAGCGAACCTCGTCCGCGGCGGACCTCTTGTCGGTGTGACAAATTGGATGTGTGTCACACGCCGAAAGCGTGAGAGTTGTCAGCTCTGTATTCATATTTTTTTCTATACGAGAGGTACCGGATCAGCACAAATAAGTCCCGGAACACGGGCAGGCCAAAACCAAGAGGGGCCGGATCCTGTTCCGGCATGATCCGGCACAAATTAACCCCTGCTGTTGTACAAGTATATGTCATCAGTCAGGATACAGCTATCAATGTTAAAATAGTTTGAGCAACGCAGCGGGAGATTCTCCGCTCAGACACGTTCAGAACAGAAATCTTGTTCAGGTGAGGGGTGGTGCAGCAGTAGAGGTGTTTTTTATTTATAGCACATTGACACCAGAATAGATTAAAATCACCTTCTACTTGTATGACTCTGCCTTTTTAACCATTTATGTATATATTTTTTGCATCTGTCCCGTGTTAGAAACGTCATGAACCCGCACGAATGGACGCAGAAAACCCTGCAGACTCAGAGGATCACTCGCCGTGTTCTTACATTGGCTCATTCGAACCTTCTCCTTATTCTTACTTTGGGGCTGACAGAAGAAATTCTGCATAAAGTCCGAAGCCCCTCTCTCAAATTTCAGGGGATAAGCCAGAGTACAGGGCATGTCTGTAAGCAGCTCAAGTTAACAAGTGAAAGCAAGCACCTTGGATGGGGATTAGTGGTTTCGAATCAGGAGCATTAGATTCTATTAAATTGCATTATGAAATGTGGGTTGAGCCAGAGGAGCGACATTTTCAGCCTCATCTACCACCATCAAGAATATGGTGTCAGCAAATATGACCAAAAGTTTTTGGGGGAAATTAAGCTTTAAGTAATTCTAAAATAATGTACTCCTCAGTAGTAAAGATGACACACTGTGGCACGAATAGCTTTATTAAAGACTCATTAATCACTCCAGAAATAACACACAAAACACAGAGTTTGTTAATGAAGTAGATACATTGCAAAAATATACAAGAGTCAATACCTTACAAAGCCAGAAATGCATTCCCTGATAGACAGCTGAAAATTGCCTAACTGTATCTTAAGCCGTTTTATGTCCCGCAGAGGATCACAATAGTATTGGGTACCGACTTTCTCCGCAGTTTTCCTTTCACACATGCACGACGCAGCAGGAGATTCTCTGCTTAGCTTAGTACAGGAAATACAAATCAACCCTCTACAATAACGTCATTAAATAAAATAGCTTACAATTATAATGCTGATATTATTTCAGTATAGAAATATTAGGCACCTTTTAGGCATGTATATCACAAAAAAGGCAGAACAAGAGATATATTTAATTGCTCTAAAAAAGTTACGATGGTGCGTGTCCTAAATTGAGATTTTACTGTTAAACATTATGCATTTTAGTAGGCCTAGCTGACGCCAGCTAGATTTTACTTTACTCTACATTCTATTATGCTTTATATTATATTAGATTTATCAAATAGTTGATAAATAAAGGGAGAGAGCACCTTGGCTGCATGCTTTCAGTTTTAAATTTTTATAATTTTTTCGGTATAAGATTCTTTGTTTGAATATTTTGATTTTGCACTTTGCTTGAATGTGTGTTTTAGCTGTTCTACATAGCCTTATGTGTTTACAAAGTAAGTAAAGTTGTGACTTTTCATCACAAATTTTTATTTAACAAGATTGACTATTTTGTTTGTACTTATTGATGATTATTACTTAATGTAATTTATTCAAAGTAACATTGAATTTGGGAAAAACATGTCTGGTTTATTTTGATACAATTCTGTTTACAGAAGAAAAGTTTGCACTTTCAAATGTATAGTGTGTGTTAGCTATTCTACATAATATGTTTAAAAGTCAGCAAAGCTGTGAAGATTTTCTCAATACTTGAATGTGTGTGTTTGAGCTGTTCTACATAGTGTGTTTACAAAGTAAAATTGTGTGAATTTTCTCTAAATCTATGCTTTATTGAAGAAGATTGCTAACTTGTATACTTCTGCTTTTAAGTTTGTATTTATGGATGACTATTTAATTTCTACGAAGATTTTGCACATCCCAATACTTGTGTGTATGTATGTTTTGTCTGTTCTGTGTGCTGTGTTTACAAAGTAGATTTTCCTTTTTCGTTTTAATATAGTGTTAAACTGGCAGAAACAAACGTTTTTTTTCTCAGGGGGGGGGGGGGGCATCATAAAGGAATTATGCGTAGGGCACCACAATGGCTAGCAGCGGCACTGCTAAGAGGCATTCACAAAAGCAACAACTCCTCGGCAGGGGTGGTGTTGCAGACAGAGGCAAGATGTAACGTATTCATTTTGCTGTGGAGATCACATGTTCTTGTACCTTGACCCCCACATGTTGAGGCTCTCACTTGGACATTTGCATTCACCTCCTCCAGAGAAAGTCCAGAGGGTCTATTGAGTTCAGTGCATGTGTACAAGCAGCTTCAGATGATAAACGTGATATTTTATGGTAACCTCAAATAACACAACAACAAAACAAAACTGTGACAATTACATTCTCAAAAATATAGTGAGCCTGTGTACATGTTAACTGTGAAAATAAGAGAATCAAATTAAGTACCACTTGTAGAGATCACGTACAACTCGGAATTCATTGGTTAAGACTATGTGATGACATGCCTGACAGACAGCGTGTGCAAACTCTTGATTCTCCTCATTAAAACGGCGCCTGACATTATAGAATCGGCGCCACTGAAAGTATTTCATATAAGCCTCATTATCCTCATCCACTTTGAGGAGATACTCAGCCAGTGCAAAGGCACCAGAAAAGTCATTTATGTGTATGAAGGAAGTACTTGGATAAAAATTTTCATAGTTTATTCTGGGTGGGCCCAAAGCAATTGGTACAGTGCCTGCTGAAAGAGGACCATTGAATGTTTCTGTGATGTAATCTGGGTGAACTGAATCCTCGAAGGAAAGGAAGAATTTGCATTTACTTATAGTTATGAAATAGTTCTCTCCCTTCAAGTTCTTGGCAGAGGAGCTGTCAAAGATGTTCACCTTTACCAGTTTTGCCAGCTCGCGGTAGTAGCTGTATCTAGCCTCTGTGCTTGTGTTAAGGTTAGTTGCATTCACAATCCAACAAACCAATAGATATTTTTCAGGCAGCTCAAATTCCTTATCTATTTGCTTCTTGGCGGTCAGTTGCAAGCGAGCAGGGATGTCTGCATCCCGCCTGTAGTTCAAGGTTAAATTAAAAAAGGCTTCGATGCCTGGTATCTTGCGTGTCCTGGTGGGTGGGTCGATGTTAAACCAGATCCACCTTTGGAATTTGGGCCTTGGCGTGGTGGGAAGATTGGACAGGTCATCTTTGATAGCTTTGTGATATATCACAACTGCATTAGCTACGGAGTATAAGGATCTATCATCCGTCAGGTTGCAGCTGTTGATATTTAAATCCTTGCAGAGTTGAAAATCAAATTGTTTGTCATCGGGCCAAAACCAAAGCAGCACAACAGGTTTGTTAGTCTTCTTCATCGCTGCGAGGCTGCTTGGGGAGGTTGTAACCAGTGACGTGTTGGTATGCCTTGTGGCCCCTTTTGGGGGAGGGTGACATCTTGGAGATGGAAAAGACCAAAAGTACATTAAAAACAGCACTATGACCCCAGCCAGCACAACGGTCACTTGAGGCAGGGCCCGCAAAAAAGAAAAATTGGAAATGGGAGCCATTTTGAAACTGCAAGAAAAGAAGAAAGTATCATCACAATGTTGAAATCATGACAATTATTAATATTACACATAACACAAGTCAACACACCAGTTAAGATTCTAATCTAATTGTCAAAGGTACTGTTAAACTGCATGTAACATTAAAAGCCAAATAAACTATAGTATGTGTTTGTTTGAAACCAAATGAACATAATTTGTGCCCAATTTCTTTATAATTTAAAAACCTTCCTCTAATTATTAGTGGTGCAATGTGTGAAGTGCTTGTATGGAGACACTTTGGTGTTATGCAACCAGAAGGATTATCGGGTTTGTAAACACATAAAATCATTTATATATATATATATATATATATATATATATATATATATTCAGGCTTTGACCATGATATAATAAAGTGGCATTCACAACAGTCAATCAATTAATATCTATTTATCATGTAAAAGCAACGCTTAAATAACCTTGACAGAGAATAATCACAACTCAGTAAAGTTGGAAAGATATTCTCAGATTCGTACTTCCCGGAACAGTAAGTCATAAGCGAAACGTTGTTAAAGTACAAATGCTGCATAATTCCCACCGTAGTGAGGTAGACAACGGGCTACAGGCCAGTTATCGTCAATATGAGTCGTCCTCCGTGATGGACACAGAACATTGGTGTCTATGTACAGCCTGCTGTGAGACTAGTGCTAAGGGACCGCCTAAAAGTCCAACACCAAAAAGAGATATTACAAAAACTGCTTGGGAAAAATTGATTGAGCATACGTTTGGGAAATATTTATTATGAATATTATTCCATAACTTTCTTATACTGTATATTTTCATCAAAATCATGTCACAAGTCCAGGGTTTACTGCTGGCTATGCTACAGTACTTTGTTGTGGAAATTTGTTTTTTGTATAATTTTGGGGAATATTTATTATGAATATTATTAAATAACTTCGGTCTAATACTGTATATTCTCACCACAATCACGTCACAGGTCTCAAAACAAAATTGGGAAATACATTTTCTGTTGTTTCGCATATCCATCAAGGGACTCCTTGTGTTTGACGTGTAGTTGGGGCCAATACACTTTCTTAAACAACTTTGAGACGATTAAAACAAAATAAATTGTCCAAACAAAGTACTGTAGCATAGCCAGCAGGACTTCCTAGACCTGTGACGTGATTTTGGTGAGAATATACAGTATTACAGTGAGGTTATTGTATATTTTTGTAATATCTGTTTTTGGTGTTGCACTTTGTAGACGGTCCCTGCGCACTTGTTTCAAAGCAGGCTTTACATAGACACCAATAATCTGTGTCCATCACGACTCATATTGCGGTGGGAATTATGCATTGTTTGTGCTTTAACAACTTTTTGCTTAGGACTTATTGATCCTGGAAGTCCGAATCTGTGAATATCTTTCCACCTTTACTGAACTTTTCCAACTTTACTGAACTCAGGCGAGGCGACTAACACTTGCATTGTCTGTAGTTTATAAATTAATCTACAGCACAATCAACTTGCATTGAATAATCTTGCCCTTACCTTTCAATGGGGCTGGAGGTGTCCAATTCTGCTGATTCTGATTCGGTTGTAACTTTTCAACCAGGGAAACGGAGGAGTCCAAAATCCTGAGCTCCTGGCCCGACAAGACGGCTTTGCACTGCTGGACGATCAATACTTGAAGATCACAATTTGGCTCAGTGCGGGTAGAACAATCAAATCCGCCTCGGCATGTCCTGACCAGGAAGATACAACTAGAAGAATAAAGAGGAAATGTTACGTGGCAGGTGCTTCAAACCTGTTTTACAAGTACAATGCTGGAGCTACACCCGCATTCCACTGTTTACCCACGGAGTGTGATACCTGTGGCTTCGGCTGCAAAACTGACAAAGATAATATATGGGAAAAAAATGGATCTGGCGTGTAGTTTGTGAAACAGTTAAACAGCTGCTCTTCTTTTAAAATCTCCTCTTTAGGATGCTTTTTTTTCTTTTCCTTATCTTGCTCAGTGATCAGAGCACACATTTTATTTCAAGAATCCTTGACAGACTGTGGACTCCCATGATATAATTGACAAGGAGTCACACAAGCAGTCACAAAAAAACATTCCTCAGTCCAGTCTATTATCGGCCAATTTTTAGAAATATCACCTGTGCTTACAGACATTGTTTACCAATGCCATAGATCTTGCATTGTTTATGACATAAAGCTATTACCTCTCCCAAGAGTTAATAATCATCACAACAAATGTGACATCATTATTTATTTTAAGGTTTAAAGAGTATTTTTTGCTCTTGAGTGAAAGATGTGGTTTTAAACTCTTCTTTATGAGCAGAGAATGACAAACACTTGATAAACAGCAAAACATTTTACAAATCTGGGTTCTGACAATTATGTTAATCCTCCTGTGAACTGTTTCATTTATTTATTATTTATTTTAATATGTTTTAAAGAAATTAAGTGCTCTTTAAGAAAATTGCAGTTATATATATCATGTACATAACACCTCTCTCTCTCTCTCTCTCTCTCTCTCTATATATATATATATATAAATATATATTATGTATCGTTTTTTTAACATATATCAAATTTTTTGGATGAAGCATCCCTGAAAGAGGTGTCCTAATATTTTTTCCAATATTGTGTATGATGTATAGTTTCAGATTTTTTACATTCTGCAAAGTGTGTGTGTGTGTGTGTGTGTGTGTGTGTTGATGTTTTGCTTTTGTAACAGAGGAATATCTGTCTGTCATACATTAACACATATTTTATTATATTATATTGCATTATATTGCTTATTGCAAATTGACATTGCTCTCCTGTTTTGCATTTCACTTTTTTCTTTACTTTTATATATCTTTTATACATTTTTATTTTATATATAGTTTTATTTCTTATGTGTGTTGTATTTATTATATTTTTATGTTTTTTTGTTCATTGTATTCACCAACAACCAGAGCAAAGTCCAGGTAGGTGTAATCCTACTTTGCATAAATACATTCTGATTCAAATGCCTTTTATTTTGAAAGTCCCTGACAGGAAGTCGCTCTCCCTCGTCCCTTCAGATGTCACAGTTGTCCCCAGCGTCTTCCCCATCCTCCCACAACACAACACAACACAACACACCATCACAACACACCACACCACCGTGTCTCCTCACCATGGGGCTGTGATGCCAGCGGCCTCTTCTCCACGGACCTGAGCCTGTGCATGGATCTAATGATGATGAAGAAGAAGAAATTCAAGTTCAAGGTGGACTTCGAGCTGGACGAGCTGTCCTCGGTCCCCTTCGTCAACGGGGTCCTCTTCTGTAAAGTGCGGCTGCTGGACGGCGGCTTCTCCGAGGAGTCCTCCCGGTAAGTCCACCCCCCAAAACCACCAGGACCTGTAAAACCAGTACAACCAGTTCAGTGTTAAACCCCTGGGTAAACTAGCTTAACTAGCCCAGTTAGCTTGTGTGAAACCCCCCCAAGCCATCTAGCAGGGGGCTTCACTAAACCACCGTCCACTAGCTAGTGTCTGTCCCTTGTCGTGTGCTAGCTCAACATCCTCCTCTAATCTTAACCTAATGCTAGGCAGCGTTATGCAAATATGTTAGCATAGCCCGTTTGAAACATGTGTGCTAATGATGCTAATGCTCATGAATACGAACAGGAGCATCTTCTTCATGTGTCGACCTCAGCTTCCTCACTGGGTTGTGTGGAACCAGCTGATGTGTCCACACAGCTAAACGTGTCTCCTGTGTTGAGACTGCTACTGGATCGATCCTGTCCCGAGTTGTCCTCTGTGGTCCCTGTGTGGTCTCATTCATCATTTACCGTCCTCCTGGTTTATCCACCTGTCATTGAGAGGAGCTGATCAGACCTGGTGCATGGACTGTTTGACCCTGACCAGTCATTCCCAGTTCAGATAACACCTTCTCCCATCTTCTTTGGGAAAGAGCTTCCTGTGTAAAAGAGCTAATTCATGTTTATAGGAGCTACTGTGCAGGTTAGTGCAGCTCCAGGTGATCCACAATTGAATAATGAGCTAAAAGTAATATGATACAATTACAATAACTGAGCAGGAAACTCTATAAATACAATTTAAAAGTTTTAATAGCAATTTAAAAATACAGTGAAAAAAAGAAATTAAAGAAAAAATCAATGAATCAACGTATTAATAACACGATTGGCTATTTTTAAAGGTTATTACACTATTATAATAACTTTATTACCTCACTGCCTTTCTAAACGCTCAATTACACTTTACAATACATCATAAACAAACGTGAATAAGTTATTCAAACCAAATAGAATCAGATCAGGGGACACAAACACTTTAAAATACAACATATGTGACACAAGAATGAAATAAGGTTAAGAGGGACAGACTCCCGTCTTATGATGGGATATTATGTCAACTGGGATGATGGTAAATGTGCTTTAGAATGAATTTATTCCCCACAGAGCAATGAAGTTTTCTTTTTATTATCATGTTGTGACCAAGAAAAGCCTCAAACTACGAACAGCTAATATTTGTTTAAACACCGACAACCCTAACCGGGATTTTCAGTAGATGCCAATTTGTCCGGTAAAGACAGGAAATGACTTATACCCGTTATTCAGAGTCTCCCCGTGGTCCACAGCAGTGTCGTTATAACGCTGTTATTACTGTCATATTGAAACAAGCAACGACTTTCACCTGTTCAAGCGTTCACTCGTGAATCCGAACTGGTTCCCAGCACTGCATGAAGGGGAAATTATTGTTATGTAGGGAGGCTGCAGGGATTAGAAGGCTTCACCCTGATTATATAACAGGCCTTCTGCTTGCTTTAGAGTAAGTAGCTCTTATAAAATGGACAAATAGAAATGTTCTGAATCAGATTGCTTATGAGGTCATGGTACCAGGGTCGTTTTAACATATCTGCAGTTTTCTTTGTATATTTCTGAGCGGACATGTAACAGGAGGAACTCAGGTGGTTCTGTTTTATCCCACAACCCCTGACATTGAAGTTCTCGCTATAATTAAAACATCCTGTTCTGCCTCAGAAGTATTTCATTCTCCAGATCTTTGTTGTTTTTTAATGTTTTTTATCAATAGATTTTCCTCAGTATATGTGGTCACATGTGTGGGAGCGTTAAATGACATTTTCCCGAAGCAGTTTGATTTGTGAGACCTCTGCAGTCCCCTGAGTCATCACAAGTGTTGTTTTATGAACCTCTTTTCTTTTCCTGTTATCGGGTTTGTCACCAGGGATTTGTCATTGTTTTTAACCCTGAACAAGTTTTCCCCATTAAATAAGTTTGCTTCTTTGAATGTAAAAACGTCTCGTGGATGAATCCAGACTTGATGTTCTCCACAGTCTGGACGATATGGATTTAGGGGCTGATGCTGATATTAGAGAAATCAAAGCTTAGCCCGATGGCAAATTCACGTTAAACAGATGTGGGGGAACATGTGCGTATGAAAGTTTGTGTCTGAAGTCTGACAGCAGCTGCTTTTAAAGGGAGAACAGCTTTGGTTTAACAACATATCTGACACATGTGCAGTAGAGAGACGAGCGGATGGATTTTGCTCGGGCTCACACTCACTAATAGGATTTTGCTGCGCTGAGAAGGGTTGTGAGCTGTAGTACATCTAATCAAATCTGAATTTTTCAGAACCACGCTGGCTCCATCTGGCCGGGAGCTCGATCTCTGAATCTTCATCGACGTGCGGATGAAGTCAGTTGTTGTTAAACATCCGTTGCACATTTGCTGCCTTTTCTTTTTTTGGTGAAGCTGTTGTGTAACAAAATCCAGTCAATCCTGCCCATCCTTCACATTAATCCCCTACACCCTGTTAATCATTTAAGTCTCCTGTCATCAACACTTCTTCCACTTCAACATTTTCTGCCCGACGCCATCAGCGTGTGGCTCCTTTTGTCCCAATTTCAAAAGCAAAACACTTGATGCATCATTTTCCGCCGCAGTGTATTAGAGGAGAAAATCGTTGAATTTCAATCCATCAGAATGGGCTGAAGCGAATGGCGGGTGGGCCGTCTTGACAGAAGGGAGTTGGTTAGGTGAGTGGGAGAGGAGACGACGCCAGTGAGAGGGAAGCCATCTGGGTATCGTAATGCTTCCCACGCACACACACTCTCTTCATCTCCTCCTTTCACTGAGAGTAAGCCACCGCCTGCAATCCCTTTAACTTTGAGCAGCTGGAGGATGGATGTCTCTCACTCCTTTGCTAGTAACAGGCCACACCCATCACCCTTAATCGTTTGGTTCAGCAGTTAAATAAATCAATAGGTGAATTTATTAGTTCCTTTTTATTAGGTGGTCTGAAGAATGGGAGGATGAACACACAAGCGTATATTGGCAGTTTGAATCAATAGGTTTAAGCAGGGATGAGATGTGAGGATTGTTAATCCCGTAGTCACTCATCCCAAGTGGTTTTCATCCGATAGATTAGAAATGTGATCTGAGTTGCAAACATCAAGAAATAAGGCAGGAAGGTGTTTGGTAGAACCCGATAAGGAATAGTAGGGCTAATGAGGTTACCTACAGGGGGGATAAAAACAATTTCTGGTACGATACTTTGGCTGATAGATATATGAAAACAAATCTAAGTCTATTTTACTGTTTTTCACTGTCAGTATTTGTTTCGTCAATATTTTCGCTCATCAGTTAATTCTGAAGCACTTTGAACTGCACTAGCCTGAATGAAAGGTGATTATTTCCAATAATGATGATTTCTAATACTCAATGCTTTGGTTTTTGAGGGTTGAAAGAGTGAGGATCTAAGTGGTTCTATTTCTGTTGTCTCTTACACTAATAACCATCCTTTCCCACATGTGCAGTATGTGATCCATTATGAATCTGAGCCAAACAGTGAATCACAGTGTGAGTCCTTCAAATTGCAACTACAGGATGTAAAGCAGTTCTTTGAACAGTCACATCCTCTAATGATCCAGCTCCCTAAGGAATGAAATCCAACACCTTGCCATGTTTCTATTCCTGTCTGTTCAATCTGAAAGGATGATCTGATACAAGTTTTCAGCCCCTGCTCAGCAAGCACACAACAGTCTGACCATAGCTTGGGCTGGAATAAGTGTTTGTGATTTCCTGTCACAGGGAGCCGGTGCAGGCCAACTGTGTTCGATGGAGGAGGCGATTCTCGTTCCCCTGCAAGATGAGCGCCAACGCTGGGACAGGAGTTCTGGACCCCTGTGTGTGTCGTGTGTCCGTCAGAAAGGTACAGCAGCTGAACTCCACCATGATTCTAGAATAAAGATTAACCTAAAATCCATAATCTGATGCTTTGGACGTGAACAAGCAATATCGGGTAAAAGATGCAACAGGCAAGGTTTAAAAAAAACCTCCAATGATCGTGTCAGTGTAAAATAAAATTCTGTTAATGGTTACAAACAATGATTTTAGAAGAAAAATACTTTCCCTTTAACCTTTATCCTTACAATTGAATGTGCTCTGTGCATTTTAAATCATGTCATGTTACATAAACCAGAAAGTGGATGAGCCTGAACAAGCCTCCCTGGTGAAACACATGCTGTGTATCCTCTCTGTTTCTGAGACTAAACAAATAGATCTCTGTAGATAGCTACAAAGATCCATTTGTTTAGTCTGAGAAACTCCAGAGACTATAAACAGAAAGCAAGACAGTTATGCGTACTCCTTGTTCTTTTTGTGAATTTTAATCATTGTGCACATGCATGAGCCTCATTTCCACTCGGATATAGAAACGTTCTTAATCATCAGTTTGTCATTACGTCCAACACCCGGCTGTGGCTATTTATACCGCCCATGCTAATAATTTATCACATATAACAGTTTATCCCAAGTATTTTTGAAATTGAGTCTACTTTCAAACACATTTGACAGACAGATATTTACCTTTTTTAAATTAATTTAAATTGTGCTTAAATGAAGCTTTGAGACTTTTTATACATAACATTTTTAATTTGTATTGTTTGTGCTTCTCGTCTCCAGGAGCTGAAGGGTGGGAAGGCGTATGCAAAGGTAATAGGCTCACACACTTCCGTTATCCAACCCCCATGCTCCGTCCCAACCTCCGGGTCACCTACATTTACAGTAATCATCCATATTGATGTAGCCAGCCTTGTGAGCCCGTAGCAAACAGATGGCTCTCACTGCCTGCAGGTCGGCTCATTATATCATGTGCTCTGCCTTTAACTGTTAGAATGTGATTATCTACTGAGCACTCTAAACCCTCTTCCTTCGCTGTTAATATTCAAATTGCAGAAGCTGTGTTGATACTGTTTAATTTCTCTGACGTTTCACTCACTTTGAGATCTGTCATTTAACAGCCAGAGATTGACACATTGCTGACTGTGCAATAGATCAGTGTCCTGAGAGGAAAGTAAAGTTCACCCCTTGTCATTCTCTCTCTCTTTCAGCTTGGTTTTGCAGATCTGAATTTAGCAGAGTTTGCCGGCTCAGGGAACACAACCCGCAGATGTCTGCTGGAAGGCTACGATACCAAAAATACTCGTCAGGATAACTCCATTCTCAAGGTAACGATAAGGCAACCACAACACCAGGATTTGACTTCTTCAATATGATACCCTGCTGTTTTGAATACAAGCCTAGTACTTTTCTCAACTGGGAGGTAGCCAAGGCAAAGGTTTTTTTTGCATAAGCATGGAGCATCACTGACCTCAATGGCCAGGTGCCCAGGTCGTCCATTAGAAAAAACAGTTATGATAGAACAGTGTCCTCTGTGCAAAAACGCTGGAGATTTTGACTTCACTGTTCTCCTGCCTTTATATCCTGCATTTCCTGATAAATCACAACAACTTCTCATGTGTGACCAAACTACTGAAAACAGCCCAGAGCTTCTGACCTGGACATTTGTGTTCACACATACACCTTCTCTGTTGAAAAGTGCAAGTCTGAAAGCAGCTCAGGACAACTCTGCTTAAACCAGAACACCCTTCTTTTATCTTTGAAATAAGAAGAAATGATAATAGAAACTTGAATTAAAGTCAAATCTGAATATATTAATAAAACAATCTGCTTTTTCTTCTCATAGGTTGTCATCAGTACACAGCTCATGTCAGGAGATCCCTGTTTTAAAACGTAAGTTGACATAATTGCCTTTTACATGTCGTGCTAAGTCTGTTGTTGAAGCGTCAAGATTGAGAGCTGAAAGCTAATTGTGGCGACACGTCATTCATCTTTATTTATAGTCTATGGCCATCACCAATCAATTAACATCTCACTATCTGAATAGGTTTTATTAACTCAATTAATTGCAAATGTGGTTTGACTGAAAAAAGAAAAAGTGAATGAATTAAGGATTTCACTCAGACTGACTTCATGACTTCCTCATGTCGTTGCACTACAGTCGACCTTTAGTTATCCTTTTCTCTCTTGTGAAACATTCTTTTAAAATCCTTCATTGTCAAAGTAATAACATTAAATCTGGACTATATTTGTGTGGGAGCTGTTCCAAGAAGGTGTGGTTCTTTAAACTGGGTTTTTCAGACTAAGCAAAGTTTAATGGGAATCAAACATTACAGGATTATGAAATCCCAAGTAGCTGATCAGATGAGTAGTCCCGTCAGTACAAGTCCCTTTGGTGTAATTAGGGTTTTAGTTATTCAATGAATGTTTCAGTACAGAGGGATAAATGCTGCTTTACCCAAGGGCAAAATCTGACCTAGAAATGACTCAGTAGCCTGCATGTTTATGCCTAAAGCTGAATCTTGTTTTATTTCAGTATGTACACTCAGCTAAATGCTAAGATCAATGCTACTCTAAATGTTTATAGTTTAAGGCCTGATTCTTCTTTCCTTCGACTAATCAATCTTTATTTAAAACTTTCCTCCCATTTCCCTGATTCTGTCTTTATCAGTAGCTTTAAGTTTAAGTAACACGATATTAACGATGATTATATTGTGATATTAATAATGGACACATTGAAACATAAGAAGGAAACTTGAGCCTCATTGTACTGTGTCCTCTGTCCTCAGGCCTCCCTCCACAGCCACTGTGATCGGGATCCAGGGTGACGGAGAGAGCCTGCTGGAGGAGAGGAGGGGGGGAGACTCACAGAAAGGCTCTTCTGGTGAGACCAGCACGCCACATTACACTCCTCTGCTC
Organism: Limanda limanda; assembly: GCF_963576545.1. Classification (NCBI taxonomy): domain Eukaryota; kingdom Metazoa; phylum Chordata; class Actinopteri; order Pleuronectiformes; family Pleuronectidae; genus Limanda; species Limanda limanda. The sequence goes on along the minus strand of NC_083644.1, from coordinate 5,834,076 downwards.
TGCTTAGTCATGCCATCAGCTTTTCCAAACATTTACAGGGACCTAGTAAAAGAATGCTTGAGCTGTGTGGAGTGTTTGCTGACACTTCTGAAAGAAAAGAAGCTGCTCCCTTACTGTTTCCTGATCCACTCTCTGTTACTGACTTAAGACATATTCCTAGCGACTGGCTGGAAACCTAAAGTTCCCCTTAAAAAGCTGCTTTTAGACAAACACTGAAGTCCACAAATCCTCTGTATTTTCTCTGGAGGAGCTGCTGCATGTGTGAACACAAATGTGAGAGTGAGAGGCTCCGGATTATCTGCAGACTTTATACCAAGGTGGAGAGAGTCTGCAGATAATCTGAAAGACAGGAGAGTCCGATGATGTGAGAACACAGTGGGGGATTCCCAGCTGGATTCACCGTGAGCAAGTGGTGGGGGGGACACGCGACAGAAGCAAAATATATATAATATCTCCCTGTGATTAAATGGTTCCATACACGTTCCAGACATCTTTGTCTCAAGACACCCCCCCCCACACCTTAATCAGGAGTTGGCCAGTTGCAGTGTGTGTGTGTGTGTGTGTGTGTGTACACATGTTAATCACTTGTTCTTTATCACAGAGGCAACAACTTCGATAACATATTCTGGTCCTTAAAGTTTTGTGGTTGCTCAGGGATAAGTCATCTGCTGCTGACTCTTGTCTACACTCTCATTTGTCATAAAGAAAAGTATGCAAGCTTCACATGCCGTGCTCATAATGTCATAACTTCATGAAGTTCTTAAATTAAGCTGCAGATATTCCTTTCATAACTCATGTGATTATTCACGTTTATGCACTTGTGTCTCTCCAGCACGATGTTCTTCTGCTTCATGCAGCCTATCTGCCCTCCACTGTTATGCAAATATTTGCAGCTGTCGCCTTCTGCTCCGTTCCCTCACTCTTTGCTTGTGTGTGTGTTCATGTGTGAGCACATCTCTGTGTTGAATGCCTGTTCCTCCTGGATGCTGCAGAGTGTAGTGCAGCTCTTTCATGTATAATTTAAACTAGCTCTCTTTTAGGTTAGCTACAATCTGCTCCGACCCTGTGGGCTCTCACGTGGTTAAAAATAGGACGTTCTGTGAGTCTGTCGAGGGGGTTGTGTGTTTTTTGTGTGTGCACACTACATGTGTTTGTCTGCTGCAGACGATGCTCTTTCCTGTCGGCCTCATTGGTTTTGATTGTGCATGATTGTAATGGGCAGGTGTGTGATAAACTCAAATGGGAGGTTTGGTCCTTTATGTTATATTTGAAAATAGTTTTTGTTCTTGATAATCTAATTAGATATTCCCCCATAGATGTATTAGTCATTTGAACCTACACTCTTCCACAAATAGGTCAAGAAGAACCCCTATAAGAATCAGTGGTTTTGTTAGAAAGTGGTAATTAGTCCGTTTTCTGCTGGTAGGTTGGTTTGATTGTGACACAAAAACTACTGAATGGATTTCCACAAAACTTGGAGGAAAGATGGGACATGAGCCAAGAACTAAGGCACAGATCCAGGAACCTTAATCTTAATCTCTGATGACAGTCAAACCAAGAGATTTTTCGCTTCAGACAAACGGATAAATGTGCCTGCTATTAAATAAGTTGCTTCTTCCTGAATACAAAAGGAAGCCTAATTAAAAGATGCACATTCCCCGTCTGACTCTTCTATTCTTTCTGATCTCACAGAGAGCCGTGAAGGGAAGTGTCCGATCGTGTCTGATGACCTGGGCGGCTTCGGACACTCCCGCACATCCAGCTACGCCAGCCAACAGTCCAAACTCTCAGGTAGGGAAACCCCACATCTAAAGTACACTATGCTGACCTGATGTAGAAGGCAAACAACTTAAATATGGAACTGTCTAAGCTAATGTTATAAATTATGAACTTGAGTTGCTGAAATATCAGCAACTCGTAGCTTAAAATATATTAAAACTAACCTAAAATCGTTTTTAAAGGAGAAGATGTGTATCAAAACCATCGAAGTGATGAAATTATTTTCCAGTGTCATTCCACCAGAGCAGTTGAGACCTGAAGCTCGAGTTTCCATTAGAGGCTGATCAGATGACTGTAATAAGAGATCACAGGAAGTGGAGAGATGCAGTCGTCTCGGTCGAAATGTGCAAATGTATTTCCTGCCACATCATGTGTCTCTTGTTAGAGTCATTTGAGCTTTGTAACAGTGTGATTGAAGTTTGCTCCTCTGTGGCCATGATGCACTGAGGTCTTTTGGTTTTAAACGGCTGCAGACATGAGGAGCACGTGATTGTGTGGTGTGGAAGTGTTAAATCATTCAAAGCAATGCAAGGGGAAACCAGGTTCATAGGATAGCTAATCTTTTACATTTATCTTTAATTAGTAGAGCAATAATTGGACTCTTGAGTAAATATGATTTAAATGCAGATTAGGCCACTGGTGTCATAGCAGCATAAATGTGTAATATTATGAACATGTGTCAGTAGCAGGTGATCTTACATTACATCTTTAGGATCTCATATCGTTTACAGCTACTTAACATTATTGACAATCGGTTAAATCAGTCTGGTGCGAGTAGAGATGGCAAAATAAAGAGGCGCTGGTCAAATATCCATTTTTACTGATTTGAAGAAAGTGAATTTATTAAACTTTATTTGTATAAATCCAAATCATAGTAAACATTATCTCAAGGCACTTTGCACAGAAGGTAGGCTACGGTTGGTTTCATTTGAAATGTCAAGGCACTCCCATGGCATAATGTTTAAAGCAACACCATGAAACTTTTACTAGGCAACAGCGCCCCCTGCAGCTACACATGGTCATTCATTCTGTTGGCCCTGTGTCGGAAGGATAAGTGTTTTTTATGTAAACAAAAAAATATCAATGATCCTCTGCATCCTGAACCAGAAGCTGCCGCTGTAGCAAATACAGTAAACTTAATAAAGGCTGGTATTCAATGTCCTGCCCAGTGGTCAAAACACAATACGAGTAAATATTGTCTTATTATAAATAATCCTACTAGCCCATTTCCTAATTCCAAGTCAGTGAACTGTCTAAGTAATTTTGAAGATAAAACCGCTGCATATTGTTGATTTATTTAAGAAGTGCTGCTGTATTGTTTTGAAACCCTTGTCCATCCCTGGCAGGCTACAGTACAGGTCACTCCCGCTCCTCCAGCATGTCAGAGTTCAGCCACCGGAGAAACCATTCAGTGGGCAGCGCCTCCACGGGCATTGGCAGCATCCCAGAACCCAGCGAGGACCGGGACAGAGACTCCAGACCCTGTCCCGCGCTGCCCGAACACCCGGTCCCTACCACTAACACCACAGCCACCACTGCTACCAGTAACCCCCCAGGCACACCGGTACACAGCGCCTCATCCTGTGAACGACTCAACAGGTGAGGACGAGGACGTTTTAGCAGGAAAATGAAAATACAGATGTAATACTTGTGGTAGAACGATTTAACGACAAGAAGGCAGTCACTACGTTAAACATTCTAACTTTTAGTGTCGATAACAAGGACAAAATTAAGTGGATGGATCATTATGTGGTGTCATTAACAGCTTGTTATTAACAAATGTTTGACGTCACCAGTGCAATTACCATTACCATGTCACAGTGCAAGATACAATCTTTAAACGGTGTGTATTTAAAATCAAGATAAATGCTAAGTTAACAGATAGGTGTGGTCTAACCAATCAGTGCTGAATATTAATTTAATAATGAAGTAATGACAAGTGAGCGGCTGCAACAAAAACATTTTCAGTCGACTGAAACCGGAATCACCAGCTGCAGAAATGGAATCCCTGATGAGCAGGAATTGTTGATTCCAAGAAACAAATCAGGCCCCGGGCGATGAAACCATATCAATATTTATCACAATATCATTTTCATCCATAGCAACAGGTCAAATAAATAAAAAATAAAAAATATATATATATATATATATATATATATATATATATATATATATATATATATATATATATATATATATATATATATATATATAGGACTTTAGAATGTTTTGATCCTACAGAATAATTTAAAACCATACCTTCATTCAGGAGCTAAAATCTGTCTTAACTGAATAGAAATAATAAAGTGACATTTATCATGAGAATCATCAATCTCGATTGATAATACAGCATTTTTTTTATCTTGATATAATTTGACCATAATCTCCCTTAAGCAAACACCATTTCCAGTTTGCAGTGGAAACCATTAGAGGTCAAATGGGCACAGAATGATTCTCCTGTATCCTCCCGTCAGACATCCACTGAAACAGGACTCCATGGAGTCGCAGCTGAAGAGGATGGACGACACGCGGGTGGATGCGGACGATGTGGTGGAAAAAATTCTTCAGAGTCAAGACTTCACACCGAGCCTACTGGACTCAAGTGCAGAGGGTAAAACACACACTGAAGCTCTGTTTACACAGCCACATGGGAATGTTGGTCTCGGTATTTGAGACTTTTCTCTGTTTATACAATTGTAAATTCAGTAATAATTTGTATTGTTTAAGTCATAGTCTTACCCTGAGTGATGTCAAAACCCAAAGATGTTCAACTTATTTGCTTAGCACACAGCTAGTTCACATAACACAATTATTAAGTTGACAGATTTCTGTCGCCCCCATGAGTCAGAGTTTGTTCTTCGAGGAGCGGGGCTTTGTTTTCCTTCCAAGGTCTCATCTCGCTCAAAGCTTGAAAAAGAAAACTGCTGTCAATACATGATTATTTATAGATTGCCTAGCAACTGGCTGCTCCTCATGAGAGGAATCCTATAGGAGGATACTGTCGCTCTCTACTGACTGAACGTTTCTACAACTGTGTCTGTTTCAGAGGAAGGTCTGCGTCTGTTCGTTGGGCCTGGAGGAAGCACGGCCCTCGGGAGCCATCACCTTCCCACCAGGTGAGTTCACTCACTGGGAGATGTTCACGTGAGGCCACATGCTTTGTTCCTCTGGGGCTGAATGAGCTGCACATGGTGGACATGTCCAACTGTGACTGATATTCTAGAGCAGGGGTCTTCAATGTTTTTCAGGCGACCCCCAAACTGATGGAGAGATAGAGCAGGGACCCCTTACTATATATATTGTATAAAATTGTGTTTTTTATTAAACTGGGCCTAGTGCCATGTATAAACATAGCTATCCTGTTATTGTACAATCAATTCTAAGCTATTCAAATAATACACAGAAAGATAACGTCTTCTGCCTCCATTTATCCGTTCGCTATAATATGTTGATTCATGTTAATGTGTATTTAAAGACATTTAAATTCGTGGGTAGAAAATTGGTTGAAAAAAAAAAAAAATTGTCTAATCAGCCAAAAATTTCGCAGACCTCCTGTTGAAGACCTCTGTTCTAAAGCATAAGGGCTGGTGTCCAGTATAATCATTATCTTACTATTTTATTTTATAACAACTTTTTGGATACCACTGTACATTTTGTTGATGGAACACCCATAGACTGTGACTAAAGATGGACCAGAATATCAGATGTTAAATAGAAAAATGTTTTATTGGTTTAGTGCAGTTTAAGAAACATTTTAAGAAAGGACAAAAGACTAAATAAGAAGCGTTATAAGTTGTTAGTTTTCCTCTATAATTCTCTTAACGTTATCCTCTTGTCTTTCCTCAGGGTTGGTGCCGGAGCGTACGAGCAGGTGGTGATAAAGCGTTAGACCTGCAGCCTCTTAGTGACAGACTCACACCGCTCACATCACAAACATGGAAACAAGGCTGAGTTCATTTCAATCTCCATTCCTACAGCTCGTTACCGGATCAGTAACATCAGCGCCCTCCTGTGTCCATAATAGCTATATGACATAGTAGCTTCCTTTTTTAGATATTTTCAACAGGCGGAGGTGGGTGGTTATCATCTCATTGTAAACAGCTGTGAATCTATGTAAATGAAACGTTGACCTGAATGTTCAAGACATTTAACGTGTATGTAACAGAACTTGTTCACTCCTCACGTTCGGGATGTAGATGTTCGATGTTTTTGAGGTTAAACTTTGTCGCCCAGCATCTAAACAGAACTCTGTTGGGAACTGGAAGAAAAAGATAAACGTTTCATGTCTATTGGAGGAGTGGCATAATTCAAACAAAGGGAATCTGCTCTGTAGAGGAGCCCACCATCCGTTTTCAATACATTCCTTTAGTGTCAGTGTTCGTTTTAGAATTCCTCCTGAAATGGGACGTTCTATTTAATATTCGCCTATAAGCTGCAGTTGCTGGCACTAACCTTAATCCACCTTTTAGTGTTTTGAAGGTGAGAATATTTTATTACAAAGACGAGGCGTCAGACTTGAGCTTTTAGCTGTGTGAATGTAGTATGTGTGTGTGTGGTTGTGCGTCTGCTATATGGTAAGACTACTTTTGTTAGTAGTAACAGTTATCCTGGTATCTTGAATGAGTGGAGGGATATAGGATCTATTGTGAGAAATGCTTTGTTGGTACTTTGAACGATGGGAGATAAAGTCTATTTGCTTACTTATAATAACAGAAGTTTCTGTTCTTATCAGCAACGGATTGTTTTTAGTAAATCCTGCAGTATTACTCAGCCGTATAAGAGGCAAAATGCAGTGACAAGGTTTTAAGTCAAAAACCCAAATATAAAAATGTGCTTTGCCATCTAAACAAATATAATACAACACCAGAAGTCCCTTCTTCTTCGCCTCTCTAAAAACACTACTTGCCAGTGGCAGCAAAGCAGGATTTCTGTTTTGGAGCAGCAAAGAAGAAGTGACTTCCAGTAAAAGGAAAATTGCACTTTCATCTAGGTGAAACTAATAACCTTTAAAAACATGGTATCAGATTAGGACACAGATGTGCGTTCTTGCTGATTTACTGTATATCGGTATCGGAGCATCTCTAAATAGAACAGGATCTCCTCTGATCAATACGTATAGCTACGCTTGGCAACGCTTTCCTGCCATCTGAGCTCGCCCGTTGACTGGGACGCTAACGTCAGTGAACAAGTCTGAGACCCTGTGATGCAACAACGATTTCATGAAGTGTGACTGATAAATACTGTAGTACGTACAGTACAATGAAGGACTAGTAACTAAGTAATCCACTGCCATAAAGATACGACCCAGAGTAATGCAGTAATTTTCTGTGCGTGTGTCTCCTAGCAACATATCAAGCAGATCATTAACATTTAGTGCTGCAGACAAGGCTAACGACAACATCAATATGAGGATTGTGTCACGCATGCAGGAGATTTGCATCAATACGGGATTAAGTGAACAATTTGTTAGACTGAGAGCGAATCAGCCAAAGTACACAACCCACTGACGGTACCTGGGAGCTCGTCAGGCCTATGCATAAACTGTACTGATAACCTTAGACACACTATAACTCGTGAACAGACTGTACTCCATCTGTAATCTTCTGTCATTACCCACAGTAGAGCCAAGATACTCCCTCTTCTAGACAAACTATATACATGTTCTATCGATATCTGCACACATCAGTGTATGGTGTTTTAACTATACGTCAGTGTTCCGTTTCTACGTTCTGCATGATTCCGACGTCCACTAGCGAGCGTGCAGAACTTGCCACGTCATCTTTTCTTTCTAATTTGATACTTTGCTATGTTTTAATATTGATATTTCCACACTGAAGAGAGGATTTCGCCTGTTTAGCATGTAGCAAGTCATTCTGTTCTCATCACGTACTGTTAAAAGCTCGAACTTCAGTGTGTTACTGTAAATCAATGTTCTCATTTTGTGTGTTTTCTTTTCTTTCTCAGCATGGTTTCAATGTTCCTGTGTTAAGATATCGTCCTCTTGGTTTTTGAATATCATCATTGCTGATATTGTGCCAATATTTTTGCTAAAGATTCTTTTTTTTTGGGAGGGGGGGCATCAGCACTACATAGTTAAGACAGTGTTAAGTGTGTGGCTACCAAATATCAAATATTACATTATATTTAGTCTGTTTTTTTTGGAATCAGATCACTTACACCTGTGTGACGCAGGTCTGTTCATCTTGGTACCTAACATGTTGTTACAAACATGGTTGCTTCTTCTCTTCTGTGAAGCTGTTGTCTTTATAAAACTGTAATATGTATTCTCCTGTAAAGTGATGTTCTGTTCTGACACTGTCCAGTGTTTCCTGTTACAGACTCGTATTTTTGACCAACATTTGCTTCCTTAACAAGTGTACTGGATGCTTCTCATGTGTACCTTGCACTGAATAAAACTCTGTAAAAGCCTCTTTGCGCATGGAGATCTACTTCGTTAAGCTCACATCATTCACAATAATAATCTTCTCACAGTTTTATTGTGATTATAACATTTGGTTGGTTTAAGTTGCTCTCACGCAATACATTTATTTTTAAAGGCTTTAGCAACTGGAAGCATAATCCAAACAAAAAGTCGCAGTCCAAATAAGCCTTGTTGAATCTGAACACGAGACCTAACTTTGTCCTGGACACAAAAGCTGCGTCCTCCAGGTCAAACACTTGCCTCCCAGTCTTCCTCCTGCTCTGCAGCGGCAGAGTGGGGCCTGCTGGCCGGTTCGTACCCGCTGTCCTCCAGATCGTCCTCAGCCTCCTCTTCCTCAAGGTCTCAAAACACAAATGACAGAATAGCGTCACTACAGAATCATTCAGGTGTCACAGGAAAAAGTCAGCTGATGATGCTTTGTTTTTATAAGAGCTGTGTTAGCTGCAGAAAGTTTCATGTAACCACTTTGGACGTAATGTGCAGTTGAAATAGTGACATCTGCTGGACAAATCTTACTACTGCATTTGATATGGTTTGAAGTTGTCTTGAGGACTTTTCTGTCTCGTTCACTAAAACCCGACAGATATGGATTTTTGGGGACCGAGGAAATACGGATAAATGCTTCTGTTAACGATTCATGTAACTGAGGCTTGATATTTTACAGTTTTACCATAATTTTGGTTTAGTAAATTAAAAGAAAACACAAATTCAGCCAAATATATAGAATTTGAATTACATAAAAACCATTTGATGTAAGTGCAATAAATTATAAAATATAAAAAATGATCATATTGGTCCATCAGTAATTATGAAGTATATCAATTTACTATTTAAAGCGATTATTGCTCCTGATTAAACAGTAGAACCTTTTACAAATCTGCTGTAATAACACATCTTAGTTAATACATTCATTCCCTTCTGGATCAAATGACCACAGTACCTTGTTCAAGGCAATTCACAAGCACAGCATTGCCGTCCTGGCTCAGCTCGACATCGGGCTCGTCCATCAGAAGACGCCTGAGATTCCCCAGACTTCCACTCAGGGTGTTGACTCTGGGGCAGCAGGACCACAACACATCCAGAGGGACAGACACACACCTACCACAGGAGAGAAAGAGCAATAGAGATGTGAATCTGTCACTGAGGCCGATGTGATGCACATTTTAATGCACGACGTCAACAATCCAATACATTGAAGAACTGTTTCCTTATTGTGATGCTGTGAGATTTGACGCTTTGATCCAACACAAAGCTCTGAAATCAAATCTAGTGCAGGAGGTGAAGAGGTTGTTTTCACTGCTGTTTGTTTGTCTTGTTGCCGGATTAATAGAAAACTACTTCACGGATTTCCTTTAAATTCTGTGGGGAGGTGGAGCACGACCCGGGGAAGAACTGATAACATCATGGTGTGAATTCTGTCCAGGTCCTGATCTGTATACCAGAAACTCCTGAGTCACCATGACAACCACCTAACCTTCCTTACAGAAACCCACCTGAGTGATGTGCAGGAATCTTGTCGGCTTTGGAAATCTGTCCAACACACTCCTTCATCCTCTTCCTCCTGATCCTCTGAAGCTCCTCCCTCACACTGCGATGCGACATCTCTCATCTCCGCTCTGCAGGCTGTAGGTGTGAGGTTTGATTTGTTTGAAATAAAGAGAGAACAAATATGTATTTTGCAGGGGCATCAAGTTGATCAAAAAGCACCTCTGCTAAGCACACACTGTACATCCACCTGTGTGCTCCTCTTCTTCTTCCTCCGTCTCAAACGTTGCAGAAGAGGTGTTCCCTTCACCACTCTTCTTCTCCATCCATCTACTCTTCAGCTTTTCTGCCCCAGACAGAACCTCGCTCACCAGGACCCTCTGCAAGATGTTGTTGTCACGCAGGCTGGGATAGTTTATGCTGTACAGCTGACAGAGAAACGCAGAAAACACACATATCACATCCAGTGGCTCAGGTAAAAACACCTAAGAGACTGAGATCACTGCGAGTTAATCTGGAAGCCTAGTTTACTATTATTCAAATTGTGGGAGGTCTGTGATTGGCTGAGGTACGGGTGTCCAGACCTCCGCTGCAGTTCACAGGGATTACCAGCAGAGGCCAGTAAAGCTTTAAAAATTGTCGTTAATTGCTGTTAAAGGGGACATATTATGAAAATTCCACTTTTGTAGTGCTTCTACACGTTAATTTGGATATCTGGCATGTCTACCGTCCCAAAAACTCTGGAAAAAAAACAACTCCCGCGATTTGTTGTGGTTCCTCTCTGTCTCTGTCTCACTCACTTGATTAATCTCTGACCAAATTGTGTTACTTTAGTTTAACACAAATTACAGGGAAATTGAGATAAACACAACTCTTGCATTCTCACATCTCTCTCTCTCTCTCTCACGTCACAGGATCAGATGTTCAGGAGAATCTAATGTAATGAGAGTGAGGCAAGAAAAGAGCCGAGTCAACAGCTGAGCCAGCAGGAGGTTCAACACACTCACAAGTGTGTAGGAATAAACCTCCTCTGCACCGTGACCACCCAACACGTTGCTGTCATCTCCTCGCTCGAGTCGCCGAAAGACTCCGATCTGAGAGCAGAAGCCGACGCTCTCCTGGTATCCTGACGCCGGCTGTCCGACCCCAGTGAACTCCACCTCATAACCAAACTCCGAACACACCTTCAGAGCCCTGAACAGGATGGTGGGTCATTATTAGGGTTGCAAAATTCCGGGAATATTCAAAGTTGGAAACTTTCCATGGGAATTAACGGGAATATACGGGAATTAACAGGAATATACAGGAATTAACGGGAATTAACGGGAATAAACTGGAAATGTTGTGAGTAATTTATACTAACTGTATTTACCTTGTCATATACAGACATAAATATAAACATTTTGTTTTGTCATAGGCTGATTTGAGCCCTGAGGAAACTTTGGGCACTTGACTATACGCTTCTGCATCTTTGTGTCATTCTTAACATAGGTCTTTGCACAGTATTTGCAAATGAACACAGCCTTTCCTTCTACATTGGATGGGGTGAAATGTCTCCACACATGAGAGAGTGCACGTGGCATTGTTCTGTAGAATAAGATGAGAAAAAAGTTTGTAAAAAAACAATAATGCAATGCCAGAGATATAAATAGTTAGCCAAACAATTGGAATAGTCTGTAAACATATTTTACAATTTATGGATAAATGAATGGAAATAGGCTAGATGAACAGATGAACAATCCTCAATCAGCATGCTAATATATTTTTCCCAGTAATATCATGGAAACTTACCTGACTAGTCCTGCACACTACAGCAGGCCTCAATAGCCCTGCTGTAGAGTGAAGGATGCTGGGAATTGTCTGTGCATGTGATGGAAGAATGCACAGTGGAGGGTTGAAATTCAATGTGCAGTGTGTGCTGCATTCCATACATCTTTAAAATAGTGTTTTGAATGATGTTTTTATTGCTCAGCGTTTAATTTGCATATTTTTTTTTCCTTTTTCAAAATTCCCGAGCTTAATATTCCCGTGGAAAGTTTCCGGTCCTCGTCATTATCATTCAGTAAGAGATTTAACAGCATGGGTAGGAGTTCAATTCATTTCAAAAGTCAAAGAGCGTACTGTACCAGGATTTAAACTCTGCTCTGCTCCACTCAAACTTGTGGTCACTGTGCCTGAAGCCCCTGAGCCCGGGGAGGAGGGGGTTGTACTCGCAGTTGGGGGTGCTGACGATGGCGGCCGCCGGGGTCATGTAACCAAACACGACCTCGGAGAACCGCTCCACGTCAGCAAGCGTGAGGTGCTCGATGCTGGAGACAATCCGGAGAGACAACGATAGAAATCAACACAGAGAGAAAGTGAGACACAGAGGAGAGTCATGAAAATGATGGATGCCAGAAGGTCAAAGGTCGAAGCACCTGAAGAGGAACCTACAGCTCTATACTGGTCACCAGATCGAATCCTCTGAGGCGAGCGTCTCTTTCTGTGACCGAGCCCTCGTACAGTTCCACGCGCAGCTGATCGTAACTGGGCTGCAGGTAGTCGGTGGAGAGAGGAGCCAACTCGTACCTGAGAGAAGACACAAGCAGATTATCAGGACGCAAGCTGCTAGTTACTACAACAACACACAGAGAAGATGATTTCAGACTTGAACTCTGCAGGAGGCTGGAGTCTACGTTCTTATCATCATCATCATTTTCCCAGTGATTCTGTTTTACCAGTTGAGCCTCAGTTAATTCTATTTGCTTTTTTTAGATTCATAAAATAAACAGAAACATCCCATTTTCTCACCTATTGACAACATGGATGTTTGTTTACTTCTTCACACTTAACCCTAGAACACTAACGTCGATATGATAGAAGTTGTAAATGGTGCAGGGAGACTGTGCCTTCACCACACATGTCCTAGGAACGGCTGGACCGAAGAACAAGTTCCCAGCTCTATTATTTTTTTTTTTTTTTCTTTAACGACCCCCTAATTTTTCACTAATTTAAGAGCCTTTTTATAGGGTTACCCCATACCTTTTTTTTCGTTTTATGAGATGTTGTATCAGGAAGATAAAAGAAGAGTACTTAAAATTGCCACGTATTGTTGTACATTAATATATTTTGATGAGATGTATTTTCTATCGGGTATATTATATCGGGTCAAATTTACCCGACGTTAGTGATGGTATAACTAATTTCACATTAGTGTTCTAGGGTTAAAAAAGTCAACAACATCAATTATTTGAGCATAAAACTGAAGGTGTAAACACATCATTTAGCAGAAAGATTACTTGTTTTTATACATTATTAAATCTTAGAGAAAGCAACTACCTCCATGATATACTACAAGAAGTACACAACTCTTACTTCAGCCACGACACACAATGAAATCACACGTTTTATTTATAAACGGGACTCACATCTTCTTCTTGACTTTGGTCCCGTCGATTCAGTTTTATTGACTTATTCATATATTTTTGAATCAAATGTGTAGAAGTTTAGGACCAAGACTTGAGAGCTCTGATGAGCAAACACCAGTGACCAATACAGTACATTACTGAAAGGTTTGAGTTATAGTGCTTAATTGTAAAAAAAAATTTCCATGGAGCACAGATAGTTGAAAGTGTCGATAAGAAATTCTTCTGAAAAATCATAACTCAAACCTTCAGAATCACAGGTGTTATTTACAAACGGGACTCACATCTTCTTTTTGACTTTGGTCCCGTCGATTCAGTTTTTTTGACTTATTAATATAATTTTGAATCAAACGTGTAGAAGTTTATGACCAGGACTTGAGAGCTCTGATGAGCAAACACCAGTGACCAATACATTACTGAAGGGTTTGAGTATTAGTGATTAATTGTAAAAAATATTTTCCATGGAGCACAGATAGTTGAAAGTGTCGATAAGAAATTCTTCTGAAAAATCATAACTCAAACCTCCAGAATCACACGTTTTATTTACAAACGGGACTCACATCTTCTTCTTGACTTTGGTCCCGTCGATGTCCAAGCCGACCAGGAGCTGCACTTCCCGGTGGAACTTGAGTCTTTTCAGGAGGCTACACTCGCAGCAGCCCAGGTCCAGCACCTGAGGACCAGGACGAGATGAGGACCAGGACGAGATGAGGACCAGGACGAGATGAAACCCACCAGAGACACAAACACACAACACACGTCAGAGTTAAACCAGGTTGAAGGAGCTGCTGAACCAACTTCTGTAACGAAGCTAGCTAGCTCAGGTGATGACGTTAGCTTAGCTGAGTTAGCTCTGACGTTAGCTTCGATGCTAACGTGTTTATATTGATTGTTAAAAAATGTCTGGAAACCTTCTGAGGTTTGTTGCTCTTCACGAAGTCGATGACGAACTGGTGTCTCTGCCTGTGAAGCGGCGGGTGGAACAGCGGCGGGGGGAACAGCGGCTCCTCCATCTTCACTTCGAACTGACCTCCGGCCGGTGGAGGGCGCTGTTATCCACTGTCCACCTGCCCCCCCTGTGACGTCGCTTTTAGACATGTCCCAGGTGTGTTTTCCGTCTCCTCCTCGTTGTGAACACAAAATCTCAAAATTGTCGGCAGGGAACATCTTAGATTTTTGGTGCAATCGTTCAGTTGGACTTGGGGATGAATTGATAAAAGTTTGATGGTCAAAGGTCAAAGGTAAAGGTCACTGCGACCTCTCAGGAACACCCAGATCTGCATTTTATATTTTCATTAAAATAATTAGTATTATCAGCATTATCCATATTTTTTTATCACCGTTATTATTACCCTTATTATTTATACAATTATGATGATTATTATTGTTGTTTTATTATTGTTGTTATTATTATTATTTTTATTAAGGATAGCTCAGTTTAAATGCCAGTGGTTTGGTTTATTTGTATGTTAGCCCAAAATGGTACAAATATATAGAATGGGCAAATGTCTCTCAGTGGTTTTCAGTTTTTTGACTTATTAGTATAATTTTGAATCAAACGTGTAACAGTTTAGGACCAAGACTTGAGAGCAAACACCAGTGACCAGTACATTACTGAAGGGTTTGAGTATTAGTGATTAATTGTAAAAAATCTTTTCCATGGAGCACAGCTAGTTGAAAGTTTCGATAAGGAGTTCTTCTGAAAATAATCATAACTCAAACCTCCAGAAATAACCAAGATATAGAGAGAAAACTACCCATTAAAGTGTTCATGATATCAAGCCTCTGAATATGTATGTTATAGGTGATTTAATGCAGTTTTTAATCACACTGATGTTTGTTAATCTTTTGGACTATTCCTCATTTGTGTTAAAATTCACTGAGATTTTCAGCAACAATGAAAATAGTCAGTATTTGCCGCTCTGGACAGATTAAACACAGTCACACACAAAGTAAAAAAAATGAAAGAATTCACACCTGATGTTTTACAGAGGGGTGTTTTAATGAAATTGACATCTTGAAAGAAAATATACTGCATGGTTTTAAAAACATTGCTGGATAAATTATCTGTTTATTTGTTGACACTACCTTCTGTTAGTTGCACAATCATCCAGAGAATCTAATAATAATAAAACCATTTGTGATAAATATATAATTTCTGCAATACGTTATTAGACAGCTATGGAGCCAACTTGTTGCTATGATACAGCCACAATTATGAGAATGTATACAAGCTATCGCTAAGAAAGATTCGTAAGCATTCAAATTTAAAAGGTGCTCCTCAGGTTTGATCATAATGAATTTGAGACATGTCAGACGTACCCCAGAGAGAAGAATTCTGTTATGCAGTTGTAATTACTTTATTTTTTACACTTAAAGTTCTCAGAGATTGAACTGGTAACAAATCTGTTATGGACACTACAGAACAGACAAGACAATTATGCAGTTTCACCAGTGTTGTGGTGTTTCTGGTGAGTCCGGTGCATATGTGGATGTATCCGTGCCGCTTCATTCGGAGGCACCGGTGGTTTTGCAGTGTCGGGCGGAGTAGGGGGTTTGGGTGGAATCTTTTTTGGCCGCAACCTGGAAGCAGTAGGTGGTGCTGGGCTTGAGATCAGTCTCTTCGTAAAAATCACCTTCCACGGTTCTCACTTCCACTGACATCTCACTCTGGTCCTGAATTTTGAGATTGTAGCTGGTCGCACTCTTCACTTTCGTCCACTTCACATAAACAGAGAGTCCACTTACTGAAACCTTCAGCACCTTCGGAGATTCAAGATCTGAGAGAGAGAGAGAGATGGGCGATAAATGAATAGTCGTTGAATAGCACACAAGAGCGAGTCAGGACATGACGTGTAGTTACCATTGTTGTAAGTTTCCCGCACATGTCGTCTTCTGCGAGATCCCACTGGACCTGAGGAAGATGAGAAACGTTCGTTATAAAAGGAGAAGGAAGTGGAAGTTAAATAGAATATTGTTTAAATGTTGCAGTGGCGAAACAGAATAAAATAGCAGCACCTAATAGGATGAATATTAATTGTAACTAACTAATATTATGAATAAGAGAACGTTATTTTATCTAGGCTTTTGATTTGATTGATTGGAATTTAATTTTATTTATTTGTATTTGTATAATTATGTCTTTATTTACTTCCATTTATTCTTATATTTTTACATGTTTTTTTTTTTCATTATTTTATTTAATCTTATTTAAGTTATTTAATTTCTGCCTCTTTTTCTTTACCCTGAATGTTTTATTGTGGGTTGGGGGTGTTCATAAACGTTTGTATGTTTATAAATATTTGAATGTATGTTTCTTATATGTAAAACTCAATAAATATATTGTTAAAAAAAAAATGTTGCAGTGGCAAGAGAACTGTAGCTGTTAAGTTGCTGAAAATCAGTGTTTTCCATCATTGAGGGCCTGACAAATACTGATGCTTTGTCTTGGTATCAATTTCATTTCGATCCCCATCTGAAAGCAACACTATGGAACTTTTCGACCTTACAATAGCAGCTTCAAAATGAGTCTGAAGGTTCACTGATGGACTGGGTGTAATCTCCTGTAAGAACTGACTGAATGAAATGACAGAGCTGCGTCTGACCTGTGATGACTCCGTTGGGCTCGCTCTCTCCCTCAGCGTTGCTCGCCGTCACTTCAGTGGCGCTGGAATTGAAGTCCGTCATAGGGCAGGAGAGCGTTGCGGTGCTGCAGAGCTCGACGCGCCCTCCTCCCGATGTGTTGTAGACCGTGTACGTGGAGGCAAACAGGGACGCGTCCCAGGACAGAACAGCAGACTGGGCGTTGCCGCTGTATTTCACATTCTGTGGAGGACAGGGGACTGGGACAGAAACAGGGAAAATGCTGTTAACAAATGTGTTGTGTGTGAGTTTGTGTGTGAATAAGTGTTAATCTCAAAGAGGAATTAACAATATAGCAGAACAAGGTAAAGGCTGAATCATGACACCATTGCATTTATCATTTTACGAACTGAATGTTACCGCCAATTAGCGTTGCAAAGGGGCAAAAAGTATCCGGTAAATTTCCGGAAACTTTACGGAAACTTTCCATGGGAAGTTTAGCTCGGGAATTTTGGGAATTTTGAAAAAAATAAAAATACGCAAATGAAACACTGAGCAATAAAAACATCATTCAAAACTCTATTTTAAAGATGTATGGAATGCAGCACACGCTGCACGTTAAATTTCAACCCTCCACTGTGCATTCTTCCATCACATGCACAGATAACTCCCAGCATCCTTCACTCTACAGCAAGGCTATTGAGGCCTGCTTTAGTGTGCAGGACTAGTCAGGTAAGTTTCCATGATATTACTGGGAAAATATATTAGCATGCTGATTGAGGATTGTTCATCTGTTCATCTAGCCTATTTCCATTCATTTATCCATCAATTGTAAAATATGTTTACAGACGATTCCAATTGTTTGGCTAACTATTTATATCTCTGGCATTGCATTAGTAAAAACTTTTTTCTCATCTTATTCTACAGAACAATGCCACGTACACTATCTCATGTGTGGAGACATTTCACCCCATCCAATGTAGAAGGAAAGACTGTGTACATTTGCAAACACTGTGCAAAGACCTATGTTAAGAATGACACAAAGATGCAGAAGCATATAGTCAAGTGCCCAAAGTTTCCTCAGGGCTCAAATCAGCCTATGACAAAACAAAATGTTTATATCTATGTCTGTTTATGACAAGGTAAAGACAGTTAGTATAAATTACCCACAACATTCCCGTTAATTCCCGTTAATTCCCGTATATTCCCGTTTATTCCTGTATATTCCCGTTAATTCCCGTTAATTCCCATGGAAAGTTTCCAACTTTGAAAATTCCCGGAATTTTGCAACCCTATATGTGAATAAGTGTTAATCTCAAAGAAGAATTAACAATATAGCAGAACAAGGTAAAGGCTGAATGGTGACACCATTGCATTTATCATTTTACGAACTGAATGTTACCGCAAATGCAAACTGTGAACTTAAAAATAAATTATTAATTACTGCTGCAGCTTCATATTAAAAGCATTTAACTGGTGAATCACTAGTTGACTTTCAGTATGAAGTAGTAAGAACATGTAAAGGTCACTATGAACAGTGAGTACAGTTACCTGTGACTCCAGCGAAGGCAGCGGAAGGTGTGCTGGCCCCGGCTGAGTTTCTGGCGCGCACAGTCAGGTTATAAGCTGTGCTGCAAGGCATCGGGAACTCAAAGTATCTCCTGGGGAGCCAGTAAGAAGAGACCCCCATCAGAGCCTGTGGGTCGCCTTTGATTCGACCAGAGATCTCCGCCTGATACTCAACATCAGAGCAGTTGACGCTGTCCCAGGTCGTCCTTGCCCAGTGATGTTGGTCGATCTTCTGCATCCGGACATTCAGAGCAGTCGGAGGACACGGAACTGAGGAGGAAAGAGACGGTTACTCACAGAATGAGCCCAGTTACATGGTTTAGCTCTTGTTCTTCAGGTGTTGTGAACCAGGATATTAAGTGTTCAATTAGAAATGACAGGGAAGAAACAAAGGAAAGACTGAGACTGATTATTTCTGATTATTAAATAAACAGAAATCTTATTGGTTTGTGCCAAAAAATACAGTTTCAATTAAATAACTACAATAATTTTCGGGGGAAAAATAGGACTAATACAACACCTTAACATACTTTTGCACAAATTCTATTCACATAAAAGTTCTGAACAATTTTTTATTTTTATTAGCTTTAACATTTACCTGCTCCCTCCGTGAGAGGTGAACTGAAAGAGCTGTTGCAGAAGCCGTCAGAGGCTTCAACTGAGAAGTTGTAAGTTTCTCCACATTCCAGGCCGTCGAAGGTACAGGACAGAGCAGGGCCGTCGCAGTACAGTGCGTCTCCATCCTGAGGTCGGGCACAGCCATAGTAATCCACCGCGCCCTCAGAGGCGTCCCAGGACAGGACAGCAGAGTTGGTCTCACAATCGATGTCCACCGTGAGACCAGAGGGCTGACAGGGCACTGAGAGGAAAGACAGAGGACTCCGATTCAAACAGGGAGCGAATCATCCAGAAACGGTGAAAGAGATTCAGACGAGTAGAAAATATTCATGGGCTCCTCTTTGGCCTGTACCTCACCCTTCTACCAAGTGTCAAGAAAACAGGTTCAGTAGTTTTTATGTAATCCTAAATGAAAACATGAAGTCCTTGGCGAAGGTGACAAGAAGATATCTGTACCTGATCTGAAGGACGAGCTGCTGGGCAGGCTGGTGCAGTTGTCTCCGCTGGCTGTGATGCTCAAGTTGTACAACTGACCGCAGTGCAGATCAGCCAGGGTGCAGTTGTTCACCGAGCTGCTGCAGTTGACCACGTCTCCGTCACTTCCTGTGGCTGTTAGCTGGTAGGATGTGGCCACGGGGGAGTGTCCCCACGTCACTGTCACCCCACTCTCCTCACACGACTGAACCACTGTCACATTGTCTGGTGCACAGGGTGCTAGAGGGGACGGTGTGGAATGAGTTTCGATAAAAAGATTCATTCATGTGTATGAAGCGGAGAAAAGGTCCAATGTGTGAGGTCGTTTACCTGTTGTAATCTTCTTTGGAGGACTCCTGAGGTTGCTGCACCTGTTCGAGGAAGCTGATACTATGATGCTGTAGCGCATCCCACAGCGGACATCCTCCAGTTCACAAGAATCAGAGGAGCTGTTACAGGAAATGAGGGATTGGTCGTGACCCTCAGCGGTCACCACGTACAGGGTTGAGTTCTGTGTGTTCTCCCAACCAACCAGGATGGTGTCGTTGTTGCATTCTGTCGCTACACTGATGGACGCCAGAGAACAAGGACCTGAAGGAGGGGCCACAAGACAATTCAAAAAGTTATTTTTTGACCAAACCTTTCCAAATCAGCAAGTAGATCAAACTATGTTACTTGAAATCCAATAGTGCTCCTGTCATCCAGTGAGGAGATGGAGGATTTAAAGTCTTTGACAACTTTGTGTTTCCAATATTCGATTGTACACAGTTTTTTTAATTGAATTTTGGGACCGAAAGGAAGACAATAAATTGTTTTACAAGACAAAATGTAATTCATATTTTAGTTTTTACCACTAACAACAGTCATGGATGGGACATGGACAGAGTACACGTTAAATTAGTTTTTGTAATGTCATTTAAAGATCTACTTATTGATGCAAAAAACATAGGATGGCAGCACCATATCCAGGATCTGTAATCTTTCACTAATATAGTATCTATATAAATCATCAGTGTTAACAATCCATGCCTGAAAACTCTAATTTGAGTTTAAATGTACTCACTTAATAAAATGTTGCTGTGTTTTTAGACCTCACCTGATTCCACCATTTTTTAATTGTTCAACGCTCATCTAAAGTCCTATATTGTAGAAGATCAGCAGCAAATTCAAATTTAGAGATCACAAGAAGAATTTTGGGACAGAAAGGAAGAAAATAAAAAATGTAATTCATATTTTAGTTTTTACCACTAACAACAGTCAGAGATATTAAGCGTTTAAAGTCACAGTTTGAATAAACACTGCTTAATTTTGAGGGGTCAAGCACAAGCCATGAGGGTCTGAACCAAGGTTTGTGCTCCACATGACTTTTATACAATGATTGATTGATGGAATCATGTGGTAAAATTCCTACTCCAAAATCACCCTTGTAACCTTTCAAAAAATGTGATCACCTGTCACTAGCTCAAAGGTGGCGCTGTGATTGCTGTGGCAGTGCTGGTTCTCGGCGACGAGGTGGAGGGTGTAGCGCGTCCCACACTTCAGGTCCGGCACCTCGCAGGGAGAGGAGGGGCTGGTGCAGGTGGAGTTGTGTCCGTTCATCTCTTCAGCGTACACAGAGTAGCTGAGGGCTCCGTCAGCGTCGTCCCACGTCACCCAGGCTGAGTTCGATACGCAGTCCAGGTGGCTCTCAGGGTTGCTAGGGAAACATGGAGCTGTGGAGGGTGACACGGCAACAAATGAGCATGTAGATAAGAACTGTAACAAGTACAAGTTAACAATTATATATATATATATATATTACAACAAACAGTTGCACAATCTGAATAGAATCTGGGGCTGAAGAGTGTGTTCAAGTTGATATCATGACATATCAAGATGTATAATTTCTGACCTGCGCACCAGCACAGTCTGTGTGTGTTTGTGTGTATTATGATGATTAACTTTTAGAGCTGATCACTCCTGGGTCGTACACTCCTGCCACAGACAGTATATATATGTTCGGATGTTTTACAGGACAGGATTTCTTCTAGTGCTGCTGATGGGGAGTCTGATGCTCTACGATGAACAATGACACTAAAAACTGAGTTAGTAAAATGTTTGTGTATTTTATTGAAATGGAGCTGTGGAGGGTGACACGGCAACAAATGAGCATGTAGATGAGAACTGTAACAAGTACATATTTAACAATTATATATATATTACAACAAACAGTTGCACAATCTGAATAGAATCTGGGGCTGAAGAGTGTGTTCAAGTTGATATCATGACATATCAAGATGTATAAATTCTGACCTGCGCACCGGCACAGTCGGTGTGTGTCTGTGTGTGTTTGTGTGTATTATGATGATTAACTTTTAGAGCTGATCACTCGTGGGTCCTACACTCTTACAGACACTTTGTTACTCTGACATCTGCCTGCTGAGATGTGCATGTGTTTAAACTTTTATTAACTTGCACAGTAAGTTTAGGCTGGATTCTGCCTGCCTGCCACAGATGGTAAATATATGTTTGGATGTTTTACAGGGCAGGAATTCTTCTAGTGCTGATGTTCTACGATGAAGCAATGACACTAAACACTGAGTTAGAGATCTTTTATAATGAGTAAAATGTGTTTGTATCTTATTGAACCTGAGGTAGACAATATACAGTTTATTTTGTATAGAGCTAAAAATACAATGCACACACTGGGCATATTGGGCACATCTGACTGTGTGAAGTTTACCTGAGGAAGTCTGGACCACAGCGCTCGGCTGGCTCTCACAGTCGTCTCTCACAGACAGCACGGTGACGTTGTAGTGTTGTCCACACGGGAGATTGTTCATGGTGCAGGTCGTGCCGGTTGAGTTACAGTAGAGTCTCGCCCCGGTGTTGCTCACTGCCGCCGCATGGAAGTACTGGGCATCGGGGTTGGGAGACCAAGACACAGTCATGGCTCCTTCGGCACATTGTTGATTAACGGTCACGTTCTGTGGTGGACAAAGGGCTGAGGGGGAGAAGGAGAAAGAACAGACAGAAGTTTAAACAGGAAACTAGAGGAAAGCACTTTTGGATTCAGAATAAACACCAATAATAAAAGGTGCCGTACCTGTCCGCACGTAGGACACGTTGCTCTCCTCGCTTGAACAATTCTCGTCCCGGGCGACCACGCTCACGTTGTAGGTCTGTCCACACTGCAGGTCGTCCAGGTCACAGTGAGTCATGGTGTTGTTACACTCAGTCTGGTGACTTCCGTCTGCCGTGACGGCCACTGCCAGATAGGACACGGCTCCACTGGCTCGCTCCCATGTCACCGCAGCAGAGTTTGAACGGCACAGCAGAGAGGCCTTGACATTAGTGGGTGTGCAAGGCACTGATGGAGAGAAAGGGTTAGAGGCCAAGTTGTTGAGTTAGACATTATATCTCAAATGGGAGTGAATGAAATTGATATGCATAGAAATACTTCTGCTGGGGTTTAACCAAAAATATCAGATAAATGAAAAAATCCTCAAACAACAGTCCTTTTAACTTTCTATTTACCTGACTGCAGGTGGAGGTGAGCGACGCTGTTGTCACACTCTCCGTCCAGAGCCGTCAGTGTCAGGTTGTAGAGCTGACCACAATGCAGGCCGGGCAGCTGACAGCTGGTTTCCGTGCTGTTACACTCGGTCCTGTGACCGTCGGGCCCGGAGGCTTGAACCCTGTAGGAGGACACGCCCTCTTCTTTCTCCCACGACACCTCGCCTGTGTCATTACTGCAGAACATCTTCGCTGTTACTCCCTGTGGAACGCACGGCACTGCAGATAAACAGAAAGTTAGGATTATATAAAGGTATCAAGAAAGTTCAAATATAACCTGCAGCCGCTGTTTATTACAGATAAATTGACGATAAATAAAATGTGATTTTACATGTGTTGATCTCCACATCAGAGCTTCTGTTACTGGGGCAGGTGTCGTCCGAAGCGCTGACACTGATGGAGTAGTTGAGGCCACACAGCAGGTCGCTGAACAGACACGTTGTCACGCTGCTGTTGCAAGTTGATTCATAGCCACCGTTGCCCTGGGCGACTGTGGTGTATGATGACGCCCCTTTGCTCGGCTCCCAAGAGACGGCCACGCCACCGGACTCACAGTTCAAGGCGGCTTCCACCTGCTGTGGTACACAGGGCACTGAACAGACACAGATAGAAGTGTGAGTCTTACGTTGTTATTCAGGGTCGATATTGGTTCAATACAGAGAAAACAACACGGCTATTTTGCTCAAATTAGATTCACGCATATACACAGTGAGTAGTACGTAAAATCACAAAGATCCTGAGGCAACAAGTCAATTACTATATTTTTCAAGGCTGCAATTAAAGAAAACATGGCTTTAAATCTGTTACATAGCTTTTTATCATGCGGATCACGAGAACCCAAACAGTTTACTTATGCCTACCTGCTTTCATCTGTGTGATGCCACTTGACACGTTGCAAATGCTGTTATCAGCAATCACAGTGATGTTGTAGGTGCAGCCACACAGCAGGTCCGGGAGGATGCAGGACTGTGCGGGCGTCTCGCAGCTGGACTCGTGACCTTGCATGGAGAAGGCTTGGACGGTGTAGGAATCGGCTCCCACACTGGGCTGCCAGGTAACCTGGGCTGTGTTGGTGGAGCAGTCCAGTAAAACCAAAACTCCTTCAGGAGGACAAGGCACTGGCAGAGAAAAGGAAAAGTCATGACTAGGCTATTTGTGATTTAATGTCAGCAGGTAGTTGTTGGCTTACAGAATATTTAGACTTCAGAGAAAGGTTGATGCTTCATTCACGCTACAGACCTACAAATACCCAAATCTTTTAAAATGAGCAGGTCAGTTTCAGCCAATGACTTTTAATAAAAATGGACGTTAAGAGAGTTTAGGTGAAGCCAAAGCGTCTCTATTCCCACCTGGTGGCTGACGGCAGTATAGGTCATTGACAGTAAACGTTGATACGTTTTTGAAATGTCATTTTAAGAACTTCTTATTGATGCAAAAACATAGGATGGCAGCACCATATCCAGGATCTGTAATCTTTAACTTATATAATATTTATATAAATCATCAGTGTTAAGAATCCATGCCTGAAAACTCTAATTTGAGTTTAAATGTAATCAATTAATAAAATGTTGCTGTGTTTTTAGACCTCACCTGATTCCACCTGCAGCCTGGAGCTTGGGGGGCTGTTGCAGATCTCGTTGGAGGCAACGACGACCACATCATAGGTCTGACCGCACTGCAGGTTCTGCAGCTCGCAGTTGGTGTAGTTGGTGTTGCAGGTGGAGTTTTGGCCGCTGGAGGACTGGGCTGTTGCGGTGTACTCCACGGCACCCTCAGCGAAGGCCCAGTCCAGGAGGGCCGAGTTGGTGAAGCAGTCCAGAACCACTGAGCCGATGATGGGTGTGCAGGGAGCTGAGTGAAGGGAGGTGAGCAATGGAGGGTGTGTTAATCAGACTGAGACAAGGCAGTGACATGAAACAAATAAATAAATAATTATTATTCCACCTGTTTTACCTGATTTGAACTCTGTAACTGGGCTGGGCAAACTCGAGCAGATGTCATCTTGCGCCGATACCTGGACCAAGTAGGTCTGTCCACACGTCAGGTTGGTCAGAGTGCACGTCAGGCCTGCCGTCTCGCAGGAGGACAAGTGTCCCTGTTTGCTGTGAGCCGCCACCGTGTAAGACAGAGCCCCCTGGCTGGCACTCCACGACACCACAGCTTCATCTCTGGAGCAGTCCACCGTCACATTCACGTCAGCAGGAATACAAGGCACTGGAGAGAGGAGAGAGATCCTTTTATCCTTTGGTGACTTATCCTCACCATCAGTTCCTTTAGTAGGAGCCGAGAACATTGACCTGACGTTTGGGATTATAAAGTATAAATGACTGCTAGTTTAATGTTTTTGGCAACAGACAAGGAGCGGTCAAATCAAAACATCCACAATTTGAAAGAAAAGATTGAAGGAGAAGGATCATGAGGTATGGAGAATAAAATAGTCATTGTCACTAACTAGTTACTAGTGCTGTCAAACGATTAAAATATTTAATCGTGATTAATCGCATTTATGTCATGGTTAACTCGCGATTAATCGCAAATTTTTATCTATTCTAAATGTCCCTTCATTTATTTTTTTTCCATAATTTTACTATAGTTGCAGCCTAATAGTGTAACGGACTGGGTTTATGTTTATGTTTGGTTTTACCGTATGTTCAGTAAAACACTGTGTTGAAGGAGTGTTCGTATATCGTGAGGGTCAGTAAAGGGGTCGGGGTGGGACATGTGACTGTTTGGACCAATAGGATGGGGTTGTTTGGGGATCGGGGCTCAATGAGGAATTGAAGTGTTGTTGATGTGTGCGAGTGACGGAGTAAGAGCGAGAAGTGCACATGTTTGTGTAGAGGAAAATACAAGGTACTAAACCACGAAGAAGTTCCGTGTCCTGTGTAAGCCGGGACGCTACAATAGCTTTAAAATATATATTTTAGTTGGCGAAATATTAAAACAAAAAGCGAGAGCAGGTCAGATTGGAGGCGAACACAGATACTGAAGCTGCAGCTCTGCGTTAATCTCGCGTTAAAAAAATTGAAGGCGTTAAAATGGGTTTGCGTTAACGCCGTTAATAACGCGTAAAACTGAAGCCCTACTAGTTACATAACAACCCATCTTCGCTGTCACTGTAACGCACCTGACTGCAGGATGTCGGCCTCACTGGGGTCAGAGTGGCAATCCTGGTTGGAGGCCACGACGGTGACTGTGTAGTTCTGACCACAGACGAGGTTCGGAATGCCGCACTGCCTGCTGTCAGACCAGCAGTCAATTGACCGGTCATCTTCCAGCGTTACCGTGGCGGTGTAGAACTCTGCCCCAGCTGAACCGATCCACGACACCATGGCGATGTTAGAGACACAGTTCATGTAGCTAGTGACGCTGGTGGGTGGGCAGGGCTCTGAGGAAGAGAGGGAGAATAGACTGGATGAAAACAGCACTTATCCTTCGAGAAGCCGGAGCCAAGGCCAGTTGACATTAGGTTGAGTGATGCGGTTCAGCTTGGACGTGTTCAAGTAGAGTTTTTCAGGGTATGAAATAAGAATCCACCTGACTTGAGCACTGAGGGCGGACTGGGTTGACTCCTGCACTCAGAGTCTACCGCCTGAACAGACAGGAAGTACTCCTGGCCGCACAGGAACTCGGAGAAGAAAGTCCAGGTGTCGTTGGTGCTGAGCTGCACATTGTGGCCATCGTCGTTCTTTGCAGTCACGATGTAGAACTCTGCCGTTTCACTGGCATTCCAGGTGAGAGATCCCACCTGAGAAACAGATCAGATTCTAATTTAGCTACATGACATAAACTCAAACGATGTAGCTTTGGCCACGAGGGGTCTCTCAATGAAAACAGTAACAAAAGACCCAGTTTGACGAAGCCTTAAAGCTTAAAATCGACCTGATGTGAATCAAAAGTTAAAGTATTTACCCTTATCGAGCAGTTCAGAGACGATTCCAAGTCCTGGGGTATACATGGCGCTACGAACACAAAGTGTTTAGTTGTGATTCCGGCGGCAAATACAATTGTTCTCATTATTGATTAATCTACATCGTTTGATTCATAAAATGTCAGGAAAAAGTATTAAATAGGATTTCTTGACTTGTACACTTCAAAATCATGTTTACCCATCCGGATGGAAGTGCTGTTGCTTGGCAGGCTGCTGCACATCTCGGCGTTGGCGATGACAAGAACAGTGTACGTCTCTCCACAGTGCAAGTCATCCCAGGTGCAGCTGCTGGTGTTTGTGACACAGGTGTGTGTGTGGTTGTCCTCTGCCATCGCGATCGCCAAGTAGGACTCTGCTCCGTCGCTGGGCGCCCAGCTGACCGAGCCCAGACTGTCCTCACAGCGTACCAGGCTCTGCACGTGCTGAGGGACACAGGGGCCTGAGGAGAAGGAGACCTGTTGAATCATCGTGAACCCACCGACTGATCCACACAGAGACAAAAAGGTGAATGAGACTCGTACCTGTCTTGATTTCTGTAGGCAGACTCGCGGCGCTGTCACATCGATCATCCTGGGACTTCACAGTGAAGGTGAACAGTTGTCCGCAGGGCAGCGTAGCCTCGATCATTGTCTCGTTGGTTTGGAAGGACGTGACGTATCCCAGGTCTCCCGTCGCCCTCACCACGTACATCGATGCTCCTGCAGCTGCCGACCAATCCAACACCAGCGTGTCGTTGTAGCACCAGCCATCGACCGTCAGGCCCGTCGGCTGGCAGGGTTCTGGTGGAGGAGGAGTGTCACATGGTTTTACACTGTTTCAGTCTTCAGTTAGGGCTGAGATTATAGTTTTGTATTATTTCCATATGAGGTTGAGTCACTTTTCAAGAAAAAAATAGTTAAACATTTAGGGAATTCTAGAGAAAACACATATATTAGGACTAAGTCAAGAAAATAAAGGAGTTACAGCAACAAAAGAGACATTTGGTCAGTTTTTAGGGTAGCTAATGGACTTTTCATTAATAGATTAGAAAGATGCATAATCTATTCAGCAAACCAAGGACTAAACCAAACACATAATCAATTAATTCCCTCTCTGGTTAATTCCCAGTCCTCGTACCTGTGTGGATCTCTACAGTTCTGCTGGTTTCACTGTAACACATGTTGCCATATGCAGTTACATTGAATGTGTAGGTCTCCCCACACTGTAAGTCTGGGAACTGGCAGGTGGAGTTGGTGGAGTTGCACTGCAGAGTTCCCATGCTGCAGGAGGCAGTCGCCATGTAGAGCTCCACATCTTCTCTCTCCTCCCAGAACATTTTGGCCGTACTCGTCCCACACTGCAGGTCCACTCCCACATGTGAAGGTTTACAGGGACCTGGACAAGACGTTTAAGTTAGGTTCATGATTAAGAGATATATGCATTCGGTGCTGAAGAGAACTGTATTAATACAGAATAAACTCAGGGTCAGTGGTTTCATTCGCTTCCTCCTAAACGATGTCGCTCCACTCACGTGTGCTGAAGGTGGCGTTAGTGGGTCTCTCAGTTTGACAGCGGTCGCTGATGGTTGTCAGGCTGACATTATACGTCTGACCACACTGCAGCTCCGTGAGCTCACACATGTCCTCAGTGGTATCACATGTAGCCCGGTGGCCTTCAGCTGCCATTGCAGTCGCTGTGTAGGAGCTGGCTCCAAGGGCCAGGCTCCAGGACACTTCTGCTGAGCTGTTCTCGCAGTTCAAGTTAGCCATCACGTCCTCAGCTGCACAGGGAGCTACAGGAAGAAGAGAGACAGAGACATACAGGACGTGGATCCAGCTTCATTGTTTACATCTCAAAGCTGCACTGATCTATGCTCCAAATCGTAGTTTGCGATATCTCTCAGAGAAAGAAGCCTGCTCTAATGTTTACTAGATGTTTAGTTGAATTCACTTTCATCAAATTGCAAATCCATGATATTAGATTAGATTAGATTCAACTTTATTGTCATTGCACAGTACAAGTACATATGCAACGAAATGCAGTTTAGCGTCTAACCAGAAGTGCAAAAAAAGGCAGTAAAGTGCAGAGTATTGTGCATATTAATGCAGAGTATTGTGCATATTAAAGTGAAAATGTAATAAATAGGATCTGTACAGTAGAAATATATATGGAATATAACAGTATTAACAGGAATTGTAAGATATAAGGACGATGAATACACTATGAGCAGGCTAAAAATATAAATATTTATAAATATGAATACACTATAGGTGGGATAATACAGTATAAAAAAACAAAGTAACAGTCAGTGCAATGTACGAATGTTCAAATGTTCAGTGGTTGGAGGAGGGGGTGTGGCAGTCCAAGCCAGGGTGGAGGGGGGAAGTATAGTCAGTGGAGAAGGTGTGTGTGTGTGTGGGGGTGGGGGATGGGGGGGGGGCGGCTGCTATGCAACATGTATTTTCCGATTCTCAAATATTTCGACTTAAAGTACATTATGAAAAGATAAACTATGAGGGAAAACTACATGTACAAATCTGTGGTAAAGGGAATTAAGCATTTTATTAAAGTGGATCCACAACCGAAGGTACGATACCTGCAACCAGCAGAACAGTGGTGGACACGCTGCTGTTGAGCGTCTGGCCGACGGCGATGACGTTGACGTAGTAGGTGACTCCGCAGTGGAGATCTTCTATGTCGCAGAAGGTTTCATTAGTGTAGCAGGAGAGGGAGTCGCCATTGCGCCCAGCCAGGTGGGCCGTGTAGCCCACCGCTCCAAAACTGGTCTCCCACGACACGGTCCCTACGTCGCTCTGACAGTCAACACTGGTCCCCACGTTGTTGGGAGGACAAGGCTCTGGAGGCAGAGAAAGAGGCAGGAGAGGTTTCATGATGGATGCTGATATTATCCAAGAGCCATAGTTACAAGTTGAATTACAGCCCTGTGGTTTTATGCCTCTGCCAACCGGCGAAGTTTCAGTCGTCATATATTTATCTCCAAACTCAGGAGGTCAACATGAAAAACATGATCGGTAAATAAGTCCAAGTGACAACTAGTCAAATGTCATTGTTGAGTCATAATGAGTTAACCAACAAAGCTCTAAAATCTGAACCCTCATCTTCACAATCACAACAATATCCCTGCAGACCAAAATGAAGTCCTGAGATTGTTATGAACAAAGTTAGATATACAACATCCCCCAGGCCATAAGACTTTTAAACTCCTCTGAACTGCAATAACTCCTCCAAACCAGCACCCTGGAATATTTTCATATTTGCACCAGCACCATAATAACCCTATTTGAATATTTGCACTACTGCACAAACTGAACATTCATCTGTACAGATATATATTTAGATGTATATATTTTATTTTCTATTTTAAATTTTTGATATTCTATTTCATTGTTATTCTATTTTATTCTGTTTTATTCTATTTTATACTATTTCTATTTTATTTTTTGGGTTGAAATTACTGAGCATTGCTTAAAGAGAGAGTGTGACCCAAGCATTTCATTGACAGTGACTACTTCATGTTATCTCTGTTCATTTGACAATAAAAAAATCTTGAATCTTGAACATACAACATGTTTTCCCACCTGTTGCAATCTCAACCTCCTCTGTGGAAGTGGCCACTCCCTGGCACACGTGGTTGTTTGCCGTGACACTGACGTTGTACGTCTGGCCACAGTTTAAGTTATTAAAGGCACAGTAGGTGTCCATCGTGCTGCAGGAGACAGTGAGGCCCTCCGTCGTCACACCCACCACGGTGTAGTTATCAGCCCCCAGAGACATGTCCCACAGCACCTGGCCGATGGTCAGGCTGTACTGAGTGCTGATTTGTTCAGGGATGCACGGCCCTGGAAGAGGAGAGGAAGGAAAGATGAAGGAGAGACCGTTACTTATGAAAAACAGAAAAATAAACCACCATGAGTAGTAGGAAGGATGGTTTGAGTCTAACCAGTGACCAGCTGTCCCGTCATGTAAGCGATGCTGCTGCAGGTCTGTCCCACAGCTTCCACAGACACGTTGTAGCTCTGACCACAGCTCAGCCCGTCCAGATCGCAGGAGGTGGTGTTGGTGTCACAGGTGTCATTGTGACCTGAGGCGCAGACGGCCAGCACCACGTAGGACTGAGCTCCGTCACTCGGGAACCACGTCACAGAGGCCGTCTCCGTGTAGCAGTCAATCACTGCCTGGATGTTTCTTGGTTTACAGGGAACTGAATGAAAGACAGATGAGATAAGACGACAGTAAAACTGTAAACCAAGTTACAAGATTCTGGATCCAGAGAGGTTCTCCTTACTGCTCATTTCCTGATACGTTATTATGACTTCTTTCTTTTTAAAATATGACATTCTTCTTAAATAAGACTTATTCTTGAAATTTCACAAAAAGAAAAATTCCTTCAAAACGTCCCAAGGTATGGGATTAACATGATAAACAGTAGAAGTACGAAACTAATACCAATGTTTCACAATTTACACATATATACAAATATTTACTGCAAATATTGAGCATTAGTCTTAAAAACAAGCATCTTCACAATTATGCGGAAAAGCTACTAAATATAAAAGCTGATTTGTATTGAATTATGGTAGTTTTTTTAATCAAAATGCACAATTAGTTCACTAAGGTTTTCAAAGTGTTTCATCATCATCTATTTCATTTATCTAACTTGTAAAGTTAGAATTAAAAAAGAACATATCAACTCCTCTCAAGATAGACAGCATTTCTTTGTTTACTCGATCATTCATTGTCGTGTGTCCCCAGTAGGGTTGCAAAGGGGCGGAAAGTTTCCGGTAAATTTCCAGGAACTTTCCATGGGTAGTTTAGAAATAAAAACATCATTCAAAACACTGTTTTAAAGATGTATGGAATGCAGCACACGCTGCACATTGAATTTCAACCCTCCACTGTGCATTCTTCCATCACATGCACAGATAATTCCCAGCATCCTTCACTCTACAGCAGGGATATTGAGGCCTGCTGTAGAGTGCAGGACTAGTCAGGTAAGTTTCAATGATATTACTGGGGACAATATATTAGCATGCTGATTGAGGATTGTTCATCTGTTCATCTAGCCTATTTCCATACATTTATCCATCAATTGTAAAATATGTTTACAGACGATTCCAATTGTTTGGCTAACTATTTATATCTCTGGCATTGCATTAGTGTTTTTTTACAAACTTTTTTCTCATCTTATTCTACAGAACAATTCCACGTGCACTATCTCATGTGTGGAGACATTTCACCCCATCCAATGTAGAAGGAAAGGCCTATGTTAAGAACAGTGTTGGGAGTAACGGCGTTTAAGTATAACGGCGTTACTAACGGAGTTCTTTTTCAGTAACGGAGTAATCTAATTAATTACTTTTGTCATCGTTACAACGCCGTTATCGTTATTGATAATGTAAAGTGGCGCGTTACTACAATTTGGTTGAATGAAGCGTGCGGTGTCATATTACACCCCAGCTGCGTGGAGAGAGCAGGGCGTGGGGATGACGACACCGTTGCAAACGCGATGATGATTGGCTGGGTGGGCGCGCGGATGCCCTGCTCACGCTGTCTCACTGCATGCTCTGACTACAGCTCAAGACAGCGACAATGGCGACGAGCCAGGGAAATTCAAACTTCGCTGGCTGCGGTCACAGGAGTTAAAGGATAAGGCAAGTTTGCTGGCAGAGTGCCGTAAAATTGTCCATGAAGAACCACAGCCAGGTACCAGCAGCACATCTTCACATCACACAGATTCAGCCAAAGAGAGCGATTTCTTTGCTTTTGAGGAGGATGAGGACACCTCTTCAGCAGAAAACCAGGTGGCAGACTATATTAGATCTTCAGAACAAAACTTAAACTCTCTGTGTGGATTTTCTCTCATCAAGAAAATTTCACTACGTTACAATGCTGCTACTCCATCTAGTGCACCTGTTGAGAGACTGTTCAGCCTGGGCAAACTTGTTTTCTCTCCGAAGAGGAACAGGCTGTCGGACAAAAGATTTGAAAAGCTTCTCCTCCTACGTTACAACCACAGGTTTAATTGTTAGATGAGAGGAGTATTTCAGTATAGATAGATTAATGCATTGATCATTTTCACTGAGAATGAACAACATGTTAAGCTACATTGAGAGTTGGATAGTGCTCTGTTTATTGTGCAATAATATACAGGTTCAGAGAATTGCACTACTTAAAGGTCAAATTTTCGATTGTTTCTTTTACAGAGATTTGCACTATACTTAATGGCCAGATCTTCCTTTGTTACTTTTTACCCAAGTTTACATTTGCGTGTTTTGCACTTTATTGCAAAGTGTGAATAGCTGAATATTATTTATTTTTAACATTTCATTTTGTTACTGTTCTGAATATTTAAGAGTTGGATAGTGTTCTGTTTATTGTGCAATGGTATACAGGTTCAGAGAATTGCACTACTTAAAGGTCAAATTTTCGATTGTTTCTTTTTTACCCAAGTTTACTTTTTTGGGTATTTGGTTTTGTACTTGAATGCAAAGTGTGTGAATATTATTTTATTTTCAATATTTAATTTTGTTACTCTACTGAATATTTAAGAGTTGGATAGTGTTATGTTTATTGTGCAATGGTATACAAGTACAGATAATGGCACTACTTAATGGCCAGATTTTCCTTTGTTTCTTTTTACTCAAGTTTACATTTGCACTTGAATTTTATTTTCAATATTTATTTTTATATGTTTTAATTCTATGCATCATATGGCAGGCTGCAATCTATTGAGTTCAAATAAATACCAAATGTTCTAAAATACTGTATATAGTGTTTTTATTCTTCAATCAGTTAATATAAACATCTTTGACGTTAAAGATGTTACAGAACGTAACAGCGTTATAAAACATGAAAAATAACGCCACAGTTACTTTGCTGAGTAACTAATTACTCTAACAATGTGGTAACTGAGTTACTAACTCAATTACTTTTTGGGAGAAGTAATTTGTAACTGTAACTAATTACTTTTTAGAAGTAACTTGACCAACACTGGTTAAGAATGACACAACGATGCAGAAGCATATAGTCAAGTGCCCAAAGTTTCCTCAGGGCTCAAATCAGCCTATGACAAAACAAAATGTTTAAATTTATGTCTGTATATGACAAGGTAAATACAGTTAGTATAAATTACCCACAACATTTCCCGTATATTCCAGTTTATTCCCGTTAATTCCCGTTAATTCCCATGGAAAGTTTCCAACTTTGAATATTCCAGGAATTTTGCAATTCTAGTCACCAGTGGCAACAGTGCGATGGTTTCGTCTTCATCCTCTAAAAATCCGTTTGTACCTTCATCATCTGTACAAACCCCTTCTCTTTCCTACCTGCATCTGTGTCCACCACAGGAGTGGGTGGGCTGCTGCAGTATCCGTCGGAGGAGACCACCGAGACGTCGTAGATCTGCCCGCAGCCGACTCCGGTCACGTTGCAGTGGCCCTCGGTCGTGGCCTGGCAGCTTGTGGCCTGACCGCTCCTGTCCTTCACGTTGGCGATGTACGAGTCGGCTCCTGGACTCTCAGACCAGGACACGACCAGAGAATTGGCTTCACAAGCCACCACGGCGGACATGTTAGCAGGGCTGCATGGCGCTGGTGAGGAGATGTGGAGACACAGAAGAGTGTCGAAGCTTTTTGTCACTTTAAGTAGTTTTTGTTCGGTTTTGAATAGATTAAAACTGTCATTTCATTTTAAACCTGTTTTAGATGTTCAGAACAAAGAGAAATATGGCTTATTACTGTTTTGCTGTGAGTTGAATGAGAAGATGACACCACTCACAACAATATGATTATTATTATTATTATTAAAACAAGCTTTATATTTACCATTAAAGTGGTATCCATCCTCTCATCTAACTCTTGGCCAGAAGCCGAGTAATAATATTCCCCCAAAATTAAAACTAACCCCTTAAAACAATTTTTTTTGGTGCTTTAAACACACAATTTCATGAAATGAGTCCCTGGAAATTTTTGACAAATCAAAGTGTTTTTCGAAGGAAATATTGAGCTCCCCCAAAGAATTCTGAAATTCCATTTATGTCGCTCTGGATAAGTTATGTTCCATGTGAGACCTAAACACTAGCACATGTACAAACTTAACAGTTCAATAGAATTCAAGAACACAGAATTCAGCACCTACCGGTCTTGATGGTCACACTCTCACTGGGTTTGCTGGTGCAGTCCATGTCCTCTGCGGTCACAGTGGTGTTGTAGAGTTGTCCACAGAGCAGGCCTGTGAGTTCACACTGGGTCATGAAGCTCTCGCACTGACCCTCGTGACCGTCGGCACCTACCGCTGTCACTTTGTACACCTGCCCCCCTTTAGTGAAGTCCCAGGACACCGAGGCCACATTGTCGCTGCAGCTCAGACTGGCTCGGAGGTTCTGAGGAACACATGGTGCTGAGGGAGAGAGGTCGATACAGATGTTACTCTTTCATTCACGTTTCTTCTCTCAGTCTCTGGCACAGACCCGTGTGTGTGACTGCATGTTCCTCACCTGTCCTGGTGATGTACGCCTCACTCTGGGAGCTGTTGCAGATTCGTCCTTCAGCTCTGACGTGCAGGAAGTAAAACACTCCGCACGGCAGATCGCTGATGTCACAGCTGGTGTCCGGCGTGGTGCAGCAGGTGGTGGTTCCATTCATCTCCTCCAGAGTGGCCACGTACGCCACTGCACCGGGAACGGACGACCAGGAGATGCTGATTGTGTCGTTGTGGCAGCCGAGGGAATCCTGCACGTCCTCAGGGGTGCAGGGAGCTGGGGAAGGAGGAAGAAATATGGTTCCTCATGTTTTTATGAATACAAAATCAGGAAAACAGAGCTTTCAGTACAGAGCAGGTACGGCATTTTGCACAATTCCACATAATGGTCTAATTCCTTTGGCCTTGTCTCTGTTGTTTTAACACAAACCTTTTGAAGCTTTATTAAAATAATTCATCAAATTATGTTTGACGACCCCCCCCAAAAAACAAATATGAAGTCAAAAAGACGTTATGTCTGTTATGATTAGGGTTGCAAAATTCCGAAATATTCAAAGTTGGAAACTTTCCCTGGGAATTAACGGGAATAAACGGGAATATACAGGAATTAACGGGAATAAACTGGAAATGTTGAGGGTAATTTATACTAACTGTATTTACCTTGTCATATACAGACATAAATATAAACATTTTGTTTTGTCATAGGCTGATTTGAGCCCTGAGGAAACTTTGGGCACTTGACTATATGCTTCTGCATCCTTGTGTCATTCTTAACATAGGTCTTTGCACAGTATTTGCTAATGTACACAGCCTTTCCTTCTACATTGGATGGGGTGAAATGTCTCCACACATGAGATAGTGCACGTAGCATTGTTCTGTAGAATAAGATGAGAAAAAAGTTTGTAAAAAAACACTAATGCAATGCCAGAGATATTAATAGTTAGCCAATCAATTGCTGTAAACATATTTTACAATTGATGGATAAATGAACGGAAATAGGCTAGATGCTAATATATTTTCCCCAGCAATATCATCGAAACTGACTAGTCCTGCACACTACAGGATGCTGGGAATTATCTGTGCATGTGATGGAAGAATGCACAGTGGAGGGTTAAAAATTCAACCTGCAGTGTGTGCTGCATTTCATACATCTTTAAAATAGAGTTTGAATGATGTTTTTATTGCTCAGCGTTTAATTTGCGTATTTTTATTTATTTTTTTCAAAATTCCCGAGCTAAACTTCCCATGGAAAGTTTCCAGAAAGTTTCCTGAAATTTACCGGAAACTTGCCGCCCCTTTGCAACCCTAGTAATGATTACCTGTTTTCTTGTTCTAACAATAAGGAATAATAATTATCATATTAAGTTCAGTTTATGCTTGTATGATGTTTTTCATTTACCTGTCTCTGTTATGACAGCGTTGCTGGGTGGACTGGAGCACTGCTGGTCGAAGGCCCTCAGCGTCACGGTGAGGTTCTTGCTGCAATTCAGCTGCGGCACCGCACATATCCCGTCCGATATGACATCACACTCAAACATGTCCTTGTCACCCTGGGTGTCTGTCACCGTGGCGACGTAACCTTCGGCGCCCGCGGACTCCTCGTATAACAGCCAGGTCGTGTTAGTCAGGCAGTCGATCTCCACCTCTGATAATGTGGGTACGCAGGGAACTGGGAGCCAAACAGAGACGGATGAGAACATGTATATGTGCACAAATAGATAAATAAAGTATTAGAATAAGATAAATACAGAGGAAAATATACAGAAAAATTAAAAATGTATTGAAAATCATGAAGTAACCCATGAAGCAAAAAGCATGCTTTCACTGTACACTGTAAAAAAGTGTTATGATATAAATAGTATAAATGATCTACTTCAAAGGCATTGAGATCAAGAGAATAAAAGAACCACAATATAAATAAGATTTTAAATCCCAAATCAAAGGATAAAAGTTAATCTGACTGATCCTTGCCTGTTGTGATCTCTTGTGTCCGGCTGTCTCTTCCCACACATCCATTCCTGGACGGTGTGATGGTGACGTTGTACTTTGTCCCGCACTCCAGCGTGCTGAGCTCACAGCCGCTGTTTGTGCTGGTGCAGTTGTGCGTTTGACCTGTTTTGTCGAGCGCCGACACCGTGTACTCGACTCCCGCCACGCTGTCGTTCCAGGTGACAGACACAACGCCGGTGCCACAGTCGACGGTGGCGAGGAACGACGACGGAGGGCACGGAGCTGAGTGGAAAAAAGAAGAAGTCGAGGTGATGATAGAAAGATGAGGAACAGCAGAGAGGAAACATAATGTCTGACTGTACACAAACCTCTTCACACAAGAAACTGACGGACAAACCAAAGTGAACCTACCTGAGAGGACCTGGACCATGGGGCTCTGGGAGCTGTTGCAAGCTTCATCTTCAGCCACCACTGTAACATTATAGGTGAGATCACACTGCATGTTGGGCACCACGCAGTGATGCTTGTCCGTCGTGCAGGTGGCGACGTGACCTCCGCTGCTCGCCACCGAGGCACGGGACTGTAGGAGGTGACCTGTGGACTCCCAGGTGACGTTGAGGACCCCTGCCCGACAGTCCAGGTCGCTCTGTACGTTCTGTGGCACGCACGGAGCTGAGGGGGGAGTGGACAAAGAGGGGGGGGGGGTCAGAGATATCAGACCGTCACTGTGAGGTCACAGAGGACATGGGACTGGTCATCGCTCACTTGAGTGAACTTGAATATAATTATTAAATCAGCACTTGGCAGGAAAAGGACATGTTCAATCAATCAATCAATCAATCAAATTGTATTTGTATAGCCCATATTCACAAATCACAATTTGTCTCATAGGGCTTTAACATTGTGAGACATCCTCTGTCCTTAAAGGGACTCTTACCTTTGTTGCATTTTTACACTTTTTGTGGATAAGGTTAAATTGGTATTAATAAGGTAATGACACTCTAAAATGCAAGACAGACCCACCAGGAGTTAAAGCAAACAATTATTTCACTCTCATAATATTTAGTGAAAACTTCAACCAATAAAATTCTTCGGACCGAAGGACCTTATTGGCCGACAGACCTGTCTGTTTGCTGCATGGAAACAGACAGGAAGCCCGTCTGCTTCTTGTGGCGCATTCGGGCCCGCGTCATCAAGGCATGTCCTCAACTAGAGGGTTTGTTTTGATTCCACGGCAGACAGTAGCGAGTAGCGACCGTATCGACCGTAGCAACTGACGATGGCAGACCAAAGTGGTCCACGGCGTACTGAAACAGCCGCTCCCAGGGGGAAAAACAAAAGAAAAAACACCGCGGATGGGAACGAGGGGGTGGGGCATTGGAGGAAGGCGGGATGATTCGAATGTGCTGTAATTCTCAAATGCAACAAAGGTAAGAGTCCCTTTAACCCTCAACAAGAGTAAGAAAAAACTACTAAAAACCCTTTTAACAGGTAAAAATACAAAGAAACCTCAGAGAGACACATGTGAGGATCGGACAGAAGTGTAATAGATGTCAAGTGTAGGAAAACATCATTAAGATAAAGGTTTTAGCAGCATTGATGAGGGTAAACATTTTGAAGGGTAACTTCAATACTATATGTCAAGCAGTGTTGGAATTTCAAACTTTTTAACTGTAGGTTGTGTCTGACTGAATTCTAACAATAAAGATAGGAACAGTTTTACTTAGATATTATGCTTCATGCAAATGATTTTAATAACTGTTTAATAACTGCTGCTTAGTGTTAATAATGAATCTTTAACTTCTTCACTCATTTCTAACTTTTGATATTAAAGCGTAATTCCCTCAGATTCATTAAACTCACGTAGAGTTCCAGGAGCTGTCTGATAAAGTTCTCGAGGTCGGACAGAGAGACTTTGTTGACTTCATTTTGTGACATCGTTTGGTTTCGAGGATCCGAATGTTTACACAGTCAGGTTTGTTTTGATATAGCTGAAACATAATGTTCTTTGCTTCGCTGGACAACAATTTTGCCCCACATTGCATCTGTGGTTCAAGGACTTTCCTGACGTGAACAGGTTGCCTAGCAACTATAACGTCATTGGGAGTGTCTTCCTTTTCACTTCCGTATTCCAAAAGCCAGGAGGATGGATTACGCCTGCGCACTTCCGAGGAGGAGGAACGAAGACCTGCTGCTATAAAATAGACAGATGCCGTATGATCGTGGCGCTCTGATACAACTAATGTACTGGAAGCCCATTGCTTTGCTGTAACCTGTTCATTGTCTCTTAATAAATACTTTGATTGAGCAAACTGAGTTCGGCTCGTCTTCTCTTAAAGGATAAAAGAACACGTTTTCAACAGCAGTCCTGCTGCAATCATAGTCTCTGGTCAGCAGCCAGCAAGATCATGATCCAACAACAGAGGGAAACAAGCTGCTCAAGCATGTTCCGAGTCATAATTATATTCTCCATAGTGGCAACATGGCTATTTAAGTGAATAACTGTTACTTAAAGTTGCTTTGATAAACATGACCACGTGCATTATATGATGCAAGTCGAAGGCCTGCAATAAATGCTTCCTTAAAAAAGTTTGAATGGATTTAAAAACCGACCTGTACGAATCACTTCAATGTTGCTTTTGGCTCCAAAACAGTTTACATCAGAACCAACAGCATAGACCTGGTACTGCTGCCCACAGAGCAGACTGGGGATCTGGCAGCTGGTGCTGATGGTGTTGCAGGTCCAATTGCGGCCCTGTGCATCCTCCGCCACCGCCATGTAGGAGAAGGAGCCCTGAGAGGCCTGCCACGACACCACGATGTCGTTTGATTCGCAGGAGGAGTTGACCGTGAGGTTGGTGGGGGGGCAGGGAGCTGAGGGAACAAGAGACAAATGGTCAGTCGGGTTAAAGTACTGGATACTACTTCAAATAGTTAAAACAATAAGCTGAAAGCGACAAATAAAGATTTGAAACGGGTAAAATGAAACAGCTAAAAGTAGTGAATTAAGAGTTTGATTAAGACTAGGGTTGCAAAATTCCGGGAATATTCAAAGTTGGAAACTTGCCATGGGAATTAACGGGAATTAACGGGAATATACGGGAATTAACGGGAATAAACTGGAAATTTTGTGGATAATTTATACTAACTGTATTTACCTTGTCATAAACAGACATAAATATAAACATTTTGTTTTGTCATAGGCTGATTTGAGCCCTGAGGGAACTTTGTTCGTTGAAATGTCTCAACACATGAGAGAGTGCACGTGGCATTGTTCTGTAGAATAAGATGAGAAAAAAGTTTGTAAAAAAACACTAATGCAATACCAGAGATATAAATAGTTAGCCAAACAATTGGAATAGTCTGTAAAAATATTTTACAATTGATGGATAAATGAATGGAAATAGGCTAGATGAACAGATGAACAATCCTCAATCAGCATGCTAATATATTTTCCCCAGTAATATCATGGAAACTTACCTGACTAGTCCTGCACACTACAGCAGGCCTCAGTAGCTCTGCTGTAGAGTGAAGGATGCTGGGAGTTATCTGTGCATGTGATGGAAGAATGCACAGTGGAGGGTTGAAACTCAACGTGTGCTGCATTCCATACATCTTTAAAATAGAGTTTTGAATGATGTTTTTATTGCTCAGCTTTTAATTTGCATAGTTCGTTTTTTTTCCAAAATTTCCCAAATTCCCGAGCTTAACTTCCTATGGAAAGTTTCCGGAAAGTTTCCGGAAATTTACCGGAAACTTTCCACCCCTTTGCAACCCTAATTAGGACAAAGTAAGATTAGAGTGAACTCTTCCACAACTCACCTGCTTTGATTCTCTGCCAGTCCCGGCCCGGACTGGGGCAGGTCTTCCCCTGTCCGCTGACGCTCACCTTGTAGCCCTCCCCACAGCGCAGGGACGAGATGTTGCAGGTGTTGCTGCTGGTGGAGCAGCTCTGCTCATGAGCGATGTTGAAGGCGGTGGCTGAGGCGTTGTAGTACAGGATGCCGCTGCCGGGCGTCCAGGACACCGTGGCTGTGTTGGTGTTGCAGTCCAGTGCTGCCTGCAGAGCCGTGTGGGGACAAGGACCTGGACAGATGGGAAGAGGCAAATACATAGAGAGAGGGTCATGTGTAAAGCAGATCTACACTTAAATGTCTCAGATCTATTAAAAGTGTGATTTGCTTTTTGCATTTTGAATTTCACTTTTTACTTCACTTTTTATATCTTTTGTCTTTTATATATTTTTATATAGATATGTTTATGTCTAAATAGATGCTACCTTGTATAAATATTAGAAAAAGTGAGTGAATAACAAGTAAATAGTGAATAAATGTAAATATATATTGTTTTTTTATTATTATTATTGTTTTTCTTAGGTGTGGTGTATTTATTGTGTTTATATGTTTCTATGTTCATTGTATGTACCAATAACCACAGCAAATTCCAGGTAGGTATTGCCTACTTGGCAATAAATACCTTCTGATTCTGATTCTGATTCTGATTCTCAATTTCAGTTGATTCTGTTCATTCCTGCTTCTGGCTATTGGATCCTTGAAAATGGTGCCACTAGTTAAAACTGGCTTTATTTTTAATACAAATCATTGTATAGCTTGTTATAAGTACTTTAGGAGCTATAGCAGGCACATCAACACATTGATGTGTTTGCACTTGTGTTTTTATTACCTGTAGTGGCCGTGATGTTCTCGCTGACCAAACTGACGCAGGAGCCGTGGCGAGCCACCACAGTGATGCTGTAGTCCTGGCCACATGCCAGGCCGTTGAAGTTACAGTTGGTGTCTGTGACGTTGGACTCAGCGTTGTGGCCGAGGCTCCCCCGAGCGTACACCGTGTAGGATGTGGCGCCGCGTGCCGAGTCCCACAAGACCACGGTGATGCCCGTCATACAGTCCGCTTGTGCTGAGAGTCGGGTGGGAACACACGGAGCTGGAGGAGGAGATGAAGAAGTCAATAAGTCACTTTCAGCTCAGTGTCTTGTACTGTTTCTATTCCACACAATTAATTCCTGCGTCACTCAAACTTTGCCGAGTACAAGTCAAGGAAAGTAACTAAGTCGATTTACGGTCTTCACTGCAGCAAAGTACTTCAGAACTTTAGACCATTTTTGATAGGAGATATTTAGTATTAACATCCATTCTGAGGGATCCGACCACATAAAGACAGCTCTAGGTTAGTGTGTTCACACGTGAGGATGCATCCTGGATATTTGACCCAGACTAGTTTCTCAAATGAAGCTCAGCGCAAGTTCAGTGAGGAAGACTTAACCTGCAAAGTGATCAGCTGATTGTAGGTGTTTCTAAATGTCCAATCAGGTCTGGCGCGGGCTCTTCAGCCAATCATTCAGCACCTGTCAAACTTTAAAAATCCCTTCTCTTCTCTTCCGCAGTCAGGCGTCCTTCAGTGACGCGCATAACCCCTCCTCCACCCCAATCTCCTCCAGTCTCCAGTAGGATATTCATCGACCTCAACCGACTACATGCCTAATCTCACATCATGCTGGCAGAGATCATGGACCTTGATGACGGATCCCAAGACTGTCAGCGGATCGTGATTACGGCGGCACCCGATCACGGTGGGAGCTGATCGCGGACTAAAAAAGCAACAACCTGCCGACAATATACCTAGTACTCGTGGCATCCATTGCACTTCTGTCCGTCCTGGAAGAGGGATCCCTCGCATGCGGCTCTTCCTGAGGTTTCTACGTTTTTCCTTTAAGAAGGTTTTGTAGTTTTTCCTTACTCTTGTTGAGGGTTAAGGGCAGAGGATGTCACAATTGGTGAAGTCCAATAGGACAATTCTCACGAACATGGTTCAGTTTGACTGATGAACCACCACCAGTGTCTAGACCCCGGGGGGGTATTCCTGTTCGATGCTTTGCTCCACCCCCTTCTAATCCTGATGACATCTCACAGGGGTCTAATTGCCACAGACTGTAAACATTCATATCTTGTGTGTTTGCAAAATAAATATAGTAAATTAAAAAATCAAGTCTCTCCTCATTAAAATGGCCATTGTCAATATTTTGGTGTTTGTGTGTGTGACAGGGAGAGATCGACTTCACCTGTTTTAAGCGGTTGTGCAACAGCCGGTTCACTGCTGCACGAGTTTGTGTGGCCGACCACACTGATGATGTAAGTCTCTCCGCAGGTCAGCTGGTCGAACATGCACACGGAGCTGCTGGAGTTGCAGGTTTGGATCCCTCCCATGCTGTCGGCCGCTGTCACCACCTCAGTCTGGTTCGGACCCGAGTTCCCCCAGACGACAGACGCAGAGTTATTGCTGCACTGCAGGTTCACCGCCACGTTGTCGGGTTTACAGGCGGCTGAAGATGTGGAGGATAAATGAGAGAGATGGAGTGAGGGATTCATTATAAGGTGTCGAGAGATGGACAAAGCTACAGTTTAAGGCAGAGGTCTTCAACAGGGGGTCCGCGACCCCTAGGGGGTCCACGGATGTACTGCAGGGGGGTCGCGAAATGTTTGGTTGATTAGACAATTCTTTTTTTTTTCAACCAATTTTTTTCCCACGAATTTAAATGTCTTTAAATACACATTAACATAAATCCAACATATAAAAGCGAACGGATAAATGGAGAGAAGACGTTATCTTTCTGTATATTATTTGAATAGCTTAGTATTGATTGCACAATAACAGGGTAGCTATGTTTATACATGGCACTAGGCCCAGTTTATTAATAAACACAATTTCACACAATATATATAGTAGGGGGTCCCTGCTCTATCTCTCTATCAGTTTGGGGGTCCTTGGCCTAAAAAAGACCCCTGTTTTAAGGCATCATGATGCAATTAAAAGGCGACCAAAATGAAATGTCTCGTTTAAGAAAATAAAATTTGTCTGAGTTTGAATATTTTTGGGATAGAACACAAGTCAACACGATACAAATCATAGGTGTAGTTGTGTCTAAACATTTTAATGAAGGATTGTTACCTATTCTACCTTTAATATTCTGTAATGCCAGTAGAAGAGGTTGAGCTACCTGACTGCACGCTGTAGTCGGAGCCCTCGATGGTGCCGCAGTCCACTGACGATGTGGTGACCACGATGCTGTAGGTGAGGCCACATGTCAGGTTCT
The DNA here is from genome assembly GCF_963576545.1 of Limanda limanda. Classification (NCBI taxonomy): domain Eukaryota; kingdom Metazoa; phylum Chordata; class Actinopteri; order Pleuronectiformes; family Pleuronectidae; genus Limanda; species Limanda limanda. Next base: position 5,789,698 of record NC_083644.1, on the reverse strand, counting down.
CGATGGTGCAGTTTGTGTTCGTTGTGTTACAGCCCGTACGTGTGCCATCGCTGCCAATGGCGATTGCAGTATAAGACCCATCGTCGCCGATGCTCCCCCTCCACTTCACCGCGAAGGAGTTGACATTGCAGTCCAGTTCTGCCACCACTTGGTCAGGTAGGCAGGGAGCTGTGGGAGGGGAAAGGACTCGGGTTCAACACAAAAAGAAATGTTCAGAATCCTGATCAGAGAGTTGCAGGAAGCAGCGGGTTTCATGTACCTGAGTAAAATGTGATGGTTTCCCCTGCACTGCTGTTGCAGGTCGCACTGGTGGCGACCACGAAGGCAGAGTACTGATGACCACAGTCCAGCTTCACCGAGCAGGTCGTCATGTTGGACCAACAGGAAGCTACGTGGCCGTGGGTACCCGTAGCTGTGGCCGTGTAGGAGATGGCGTGGGCACTCGGCGCCCAGGTCAGCGTTGCCGAATTGGTGCCACACTCGGCAGTGGCATTCAGATGAGTAGGGGGACACGGAGCTGAGAGACAAGAGATAAAGGAACAAAGAGAAATTAAATAATAAATAAAGTCAGCTTCTGTAAGAGCATCGTCTTGTTGTATCCAGACATTAACCTGTCTCGATTTGGATGGGCTCGCTGAGGTGGCTGGTGCAGTCCGAGTCCCGTGCAGCGAGCGTGAGGTTGTACGACTCGCCACACTGCAGCCCGGTGATCACATAGGACGTCTGCATTGTGGTGTAGCTGGCATTGACTCCACCCTCTTCTTGGGAGTGGAGGATGTAGCTGACACCACTTTCAGGACTCGGGCTCCAGCTCACTGTGATGTCACTGTTTGTGCAATTGGTCACTCCGGTCACGTTGGTGGGGGGGCAGATGACTGAGGGCCAGAGAGGAACCAAGAGAGACACATTTAGAAAAAAGCGTGAATGAAACACACAATTAGTAAAGGAAACAATTGAATTAAAAATAGACATTTGCATCTATACGATAATATTCCATATTCCAGAAAGAAAGCAATGATTTACATTAACATACTAATTAAGTTTCACGTGGCGTCGTGACAAATTAATTTAATTTGTAAGATATATAACTGTCAGAACGAAGCCGCGCCCAATTTAAATAAAAGCAACATTAACAATACTTGTGAACTTTGTCATACGTTAAATGTAGTTTTAAGTCTAAATGTTGAATCAAAATGTTGAACCTAGATCTAAATGTTAATTGTCGAATCTAAATGTCAAATATTAAATGTAACTAGGACAGGGAAAAAATACCACTTTTTAAAAACCTTGGCTTTACAACCAGAAAGTTATGGGGGACCATACATGACTTACGTATAAATAAATACAGAAATTAATTAATTAATTAATTAATTAATTAATTAATTAATTAATAAATGTGGAAGACATTTATTTATTTATTTCTGTTGTTATTAACGTATTTATTTATTTATTTCTGTACTAATTAATTAATTTCCTTTTTTATTTATTTATTTATTTATGTATTTATTTATTTATTTATACTTAAGTCATGTATGGTCCTCCATAGGAAGTGACATGTGAAACCTACAATGCTCTCTTAGTTTTACATTGCCTTGATAAACATTGTGTACAACAGTATAACCTTCAAGGAAAAGATTGATATTAATGTCTGTGCAGGTTGTAGCTCTGGTGAAGCTGGAGCAGTTAGCACAGTTTGGCCTAAAGACTGGAAGCAGCGGCTGGTCTAACTCAAACCCACACACCTGACTGCAGGGAGACGGGGGGGCTGGGTGGGCTCCTGCAGCCCCTCTCCACGGTGACCACGGTGACCACAGAGGTCTCTCCACACAGGAGGTCAGTGAGGGAGCAGTTGGTTCCAGCTGAGGAGCAGTTGTGGATGTGGTCGTCCACGGCCGTGGCCTCATAGTGGTTTGCTCCCAGGGCCGGGCTCCAGGACACGTGGCCCACATTACCATCACACTGCAGAGACACGCTGACACTGGTGGGGGGGCAGGGGCCTTTGGGGAAGGAAACACATGAGGGGGGGGGAAGTTAAAAAGCAAAGAGTTTGAAGCCTAGAGGCAGCTAGAGGTACTGCAGCAACATTTGATGGTGCAAACCATAGATTTATATATAAAGACTAGATGTCTCGTCTGCGTTGCCGGCCAACGGAGACGAACATCCGCAGATGGCGGCCATCTTGCTACGGGGCATCTCGCTCAACCATAACATTGTGTTGGTAGTGGTAAATAACCATAACTTGCTCAATTTTCAACCGATTTTTAAACGGTTTGGTTTGTTATAAACGTCAGAGATGTAGATATGACACTGCATACTTATGAATAATTATTTTATTTTCTAAAAAAAATGAATAATTTATGCAGTGTCATATGCACTACATCTCTGACGTTTATAACAATCCAGATCATTTAAAAATCGGTTGAAAATTGAGCAAGTTATGGTTATTTACCACTACCAACACAATGTTATGGGTGAGCGAGCTGCCCCGTAGCAAGATGGCCGCCATGTGCGGACGTCCGGCTCCGTCGAATGAGACATCTAGTCTTTATATATAAATCTATGGTGCAAACTACTTCCAAGTTTGTTCATCTGTGTGAGATAAGATCTTGTCATCGTACATTTCCCTGTAACTTCAAGATTGAACTGTGTTGTATTGTATTGTGACATCAGAGACATATTAACATAAATCAACACACATTATGGGCAGTAAAAGCCTGGAGTCAATCTCCAGAATGTGATTTCCCCTTTAATTGGATTTATGTACATTCAGAATCAGAATCAGGTTTGATTGGCCAAGTAAGTTTGAACAAACAAGGAATTTGACTTGGTAAACTGTCTCTCTGTGTGCTTACACAAAATACACATCACAACACAAAACAATACAAACAGTGCGATGGTCTAAGAAAAGAAAGAAAAGAAGTGCAGGGATAAATATAAGAAGGTATGAGTATTACGGTTACACGGTAGGGGTGAAATAAATAAATATGATTATAATATAATATAATTCCGGGAGTAATTATACAGTGGTTATTATAAAGATCCAGGGTTATTGCACAGTGCCACACTTGATCACCAACATTCACCAACATTTCACTCTGCTTCATGTTTAGATGGATAATCCACCATGTTCCTGGTGTTCCTCACCTGCAATGAAGTTGACTGGGGTGCTGTGGAAACCTTCACATTGGCTGGAGGACGGGATGACGGTGATCAAGTAGGTCTGGGCGCAGTGAAGGTGTTGGAGGTCACAGCTCGTGCCATTCGTGGTGCACTCTTTGGCGTCGCCATCTCGGCCTTGTGCTGTCACTTTGTAGGAAGTCGCACCGGGACTCTGTAGCCAGCTCACTGCCGCCGTGTTGTTTTCACACACAAGGGAGACACTCACGTTCTTGGGAGCACAGGGGGCTGATGGGAAAAACATCACACATGGAGATCACAGAAGATTCAAACGGTGGGAAAAACACACCCAAAAGTATTTTAGGTTAAACATAACTCCTCCTCACACACACACATAGGGTTGCAAAATTCCGGGATTATTCAAAGTTGGAAACGTTCCATGGGAATTAACGGGAATTAACGGGAATATACGGGAAATAACGGGGATTAACGGGGATTAACGGGAATTAACGGGAATAAACTGGAAATGTTGTGGGTAATTTATACTAACTGTATTTACCTTGTCATATAAAGACATAAATATATACATTTTGTTTTGTCATAGGCTAATTTGAGCCCTGAGGAAACTTTGGGCACTTGACTTAATGTGCTTCTGCATTGTCGTGTCATTCTTAACATAGGTCTTTGCACAGTATTTGCTAATGTACACAGCCTTCCCTTCTACATTGGATGGGGTGAAATGCCTCCACACATGAGAGAGTGCACGTAGCATTGTTCTGTAGAATAAGATGAGAAAAAAGTTTGTAAAAAAACACTAATGCAATGCCAGAGATATAAATAGTTAGTCAAACAATTGGAATCGTCTGTAAAAATATTTTACAATTGATAGATAAATTAATGGAAATAGGCTAGATGATCAGATGGACAATCCTCAATCAGCATGCTAATACATTTTCCCCAGTAATATCATGGAAACTTACCTGACTAGTCCTGCACTCTACAGCAGGCCTCAATAGCCCTGCTGTAGAGTGAAGGATGCTGGGAGTTATCTGTGCATGTGATGGAAGAATTCCCAGTGGAGGGTTGAAACTCAACGTGCAGCTTGTGCTTCATTCCATACATCTTTAAAATAGAGTTTTGAATGATGTTTTTATTGCTCACCGTTAAATTGCATTTTTTTTTTTTTTTTTTCAAAATTCCCGAGCTTAATATTCCCGTGGAAAGTTTCCGGTAACCGCCCCTTTGCGACCCTACACACACACACCCTGCAGGAATCCCCTCTCTCTCTCACCTGTCTGAATCTGTGCGACCCCGGGCACGCTGCTGTTGCAGTGCTCAGCCACAGCGGTCACTTCCACGTCATACAGGCGACCACAGAGCAGTGAGGGCAGGGAGCAGTGGGTCTGAGCTGAGGCACAGGAGGCCGAGTGGTTTCCAGACTGGACGTGGGCGTAGAACCGGTCTCTGCCCAGAGTCTCGTCCCAGCTCAGCAAAGCGATGCCGGTGACACAGGAGTACGAGTACTCCACATTAGCAGGTGTACAAGGCGCTGGGTGAGAGAGGGACACAGTCAGTTCCTGAAGTCATAACTTGAACCTACAAAATATTACAATCCAGTTTTAACCATAAAGGTCCAGTGTGTGGGCGTTAGTGACATCTAGTGGTGCAGTTGTTGACTGCAACGAGCTGAATAATATACTTAAAGTGACCTAGTGTGCTCTCTGTTCCATTTAATTCCCACAAAGAATCATAAGAACAACTGACACTCCAAGCTTGAAGAACAATAAGTAAATCTTGTGCAGGAGAGAAGCTTAAAGGTTTAGCTCCTAAATGGTGGAATGAGCTCCCACTCGACATCCGGACATCTGAAAGTTTACACATCTTCCGCCGAAAACTAAAAACACACCTCTTCCGACTGTACCTTTGAATATAAAAAAAAAACAAAAAAAACTAACCACTTTTTGAAACTAACACTTTGGTAGCACTAAAATGGCACTTACTTATAGCACGTTTTTGCTTTATTTCGAAGAACTTGTACTGTCTTGATTCTTGTTGTTCTTGGTTTGTACCCTCGGGGTTGAATGCACTTATTGTAAGTCGCTTTGGATAAAAGCGTCAGCTAAATGTAATGTAATGTAATGTAAAGGAAAGACAGTCTCAAATACAACTTACCTGTGACAATCTCAAAAGTGCTGCTGGGTTTACTCAAGCAGTGTTTGCCTTGTGCCACGGCCTGGGCAGTGTAGGTGTTTCCGCAGCGCAGGTCATCCAGGACACAGCTGCTGTTGGCGGAGGAGCTGCAGGAGGTTGAGTGCCCCAGGCTGGAGTTGGCCGTCACTGTGACACCCACGGCGTCCTCATCCTCAACCCAGGTGACCGTGGCGTTATTGGAGACGCAGTCCAGAGAGTGATTCTGGATCACTGGAGCGCAGGGAGCTGGACACACCGTTGTCACATATTGCCAGTTATATATTGTCTTGTTGGGTTAAGTCAGAGGTGAAAATAATCGACCACAACTTTTTACGTTGTGTCAAATCACACATAACAACTCTTCACTGCTCTCATGGTTTACCTGTGGTTACATTAGTTTTGGCGAGTACGGAGCTGTTGCAGTTCCCGTCCCCGGCCAGTACAGTCACGGTGTAGTCCTCGCCACACCGCAGCTGGGTCAGGTCACAGGACGAGCTGGTGGAGGTGCAAGAGTCCACGTGTCCGCTGGCCTCGGCCAGGACTGTGTAATGACTTGCTCCGGCGCTGGCTCCCCAGGTCACCGCCACAGCACCGGAGACGCAGTTTAGTGCAGCCGTCACATTTGAAGGATCACATGGTGCTGGAGAAGGAGGATGAGCATCATGACTGTGATTAGAAAGTACAGGATATCCCCGTCCTCATCCTTAAAGGTGTCTTATTTGGACATTTACCGGTTGTGGCTGAGACTACGGCGCTGGTGGAGCTGTTACATCTGTCGTTGACCGCCACCACACTCAACATGTAGGTCTGAGCACACTGGAGGCCAGGGAAGGAGCAATTTCCGTTAGCTGTGGCACAGGAAGTGGAGAAACCGCCTTCACCCGTCAATGTGGAGATGTAGGATGCTGCACACGTAGGACACACTGCATCCCAGGACGCCTGCAGCGTGGAAGAGGAACACTCCACGACGCCTTGGACGCTCGCAGGGACACACGGAACTGAGAGAGAAATCAGGGATGAAGAAGAGTAGAGAAGTGAGAGTTCATGTCCAGTAAGGTCAAACTCTTGTATATCTATAGACGACAACTGACAAACTTACTGGAGTTAACAATCTGTGGGACACTGCTGTGACCTTCACATGTGCTGCTGATGGCTCTGACTGTCACATTGTACTGCAGCCCACACTCCAGATTGGACAGCGTACAGCTGGAGCCCTCTGTGACGCAGCCGAGTGCAGTCCCATCGTTGTCGCCGGTCTGGGCGGTGACGCTGTAGTTCAGTGGCATGGATCCCGGTGTCCAGCTGACGGTGAGGATGTTGGTGCTACAGTTCAGAGTGTTGAGCACGTTCTGTACAGCACAGGGGGCTGACGCAGGAGGCAGAGAGTAGTAGAAGTTAGAGGTTGTTTACTGACAAACATAAGAACAGAACTGGAGCAGTAGTTGATTTCTTTGGTTTAACCACTAGGGGGCACAATACGTCTCTTTCATTTGACCAACAGCACAGGAAACAGGTATTGATTGGAAAATTGTGAAAGTGTTTTTCTGCTGAGACTGAATATTTATTTAAACATGAAAACAACAGTTGGTAAAAATGACAAAATCCATTTAGTAGCGGTCCAGGAAGTCATCACGCCATCTTCCACTTGAAGAATGCTCAATGATGTAATGGAGTAATGGAGCCTGAGAAACACAACTAATTGGATTTCATTTGTCAACATATGGGTTTTGATTTGGCCTCTCTGCAGAGGAGGAAATAGATGTTTTAAACATTTTAGGGCACAAGATCCAAGAAGAGCTGGCTAAGGAAGACAACCAGTTACTAGAGATAGACGGCATAGAAGGAACTCCCTCTCACCAGTGGTGCTCATGACTGGATCGCTGTCAGGACTGTGGCAGTCGCCGTCTGAGGCTGACACAGTGAAGGTGTACTTCTTGCCACAGTGCAGACCCTCCAGCTGGCAGCTAAGCATTGCTCCTGCGTCACACGTCACATTATGGCCGTCCACGCTCACTGCCTTGCCAGTGTAGGACACTGCGTTGGGGCTGCTGTCCCAGGTTAACGCTGCCGAGTTATTGCCACAGTTCAGCAAGACATTGAGCTGAGAGGGAGGACAGGGCGCTGCAGAGAACGACACACAATTGGTTGGCATATGTGAGGATATACAACATTCCACAGTTACAAAAAACAGTGATGTCTGCTGATGTTTACCTGTCGGCCGTGTCACAGCAGGGCTCCCTGCACTGGTGCAGTTGTCATCCACCGCGGCCACACTGACATTGTAAACCTGGCCGCACATTACGCCCTCCAGGTTGCACGACTTCATATTGGACAAACATTCCAAGCCATTGCCATCTTTATACACAGCAGCTACAGCGTAGGATTTGGCTCCACGGCTCGCTTGCCACGTCACTCCCACGTAGGTCTTGCCACAGTTTCTCTCAGCGACCACACTGGTCGGCACACACGGTGCTGCAAGGGAAAACCTCCGGTCAGCTACGGCTTTAGTTTAATCAGTTATATCACAAACTGTCTACAAATCAGGGAATTACATACGACTTTACAAACTTACCTTCCCGGAAAGGTAAGACTGAGGGGAAACTGACACAGTTGGCAGTGAAGGATGTCACACTCGCTGTGTACTCCAGTCCACACTCCAGAGTGCTGACGCTCAGCTCGGGCTGTGTGGTGTCATAAGAAGTCTCGTTGATGCCGTTTGAGATCACCGTGACGTAGCCCTCTGCGTTGCTGGATGCGTCCCAGTCGAGGGTCAGTCCACCTGTAGAACAGTTCACGTTGGCCTGCAGGTTGGCCGGCCCACAAGGAACTGGACAAAGAGGAAGACAGCGTTAGTATTGGCTTTTGAGGTAACTTCTTCTTGATCTTCACAGATTCTTCTAGACACTAGAAACATGGAAATGCTGCGATAGGAAGGTTTTAATCAAAGACACAAGGACATGAAGGCATGTTGTAACACAAATGGGAATAATGTTCCTACCAGAATCCAGGTAGATGACATCAGAGGGGATGCTGGGGCAGATACCATCGTGGTAGCGGACAGTCACAGTGTAGAGCTTGCCACAGTTTAGGTTTTGTATCCAACAGCTGGTTGTGACGGAGCTGCAGCTGAGAAGTCCCTGGTCTTCGTCCACAATGGTGGCGGTGAAGGAGTTCAGGTCGGGATCGCTATTCCACGAAATCAGAGCCTTGTTGGCTGCACAGTCCAGGGAGGCGGTGACGTTATCCAGTGGGCAAGCACCTAAAACGGGACAAATGGATAAGTCGGAGGTACAGAATTGAATTATGAAAGTCAACAGCTTATGATGTTAACTTTAAAAGGAAGGTAAGAAATTGCCTAAGCAGCTTTACAGTAAGATATCATAGAAGAAGAACGAACATCCCTACCTGTTTCCACGGTGACCGTCTGGCTCTCGGAGCTGTTGCACATGAAGTTGGAGGCGATGACGCTCACTGTGTAGTTGGTGCTGCACTTTAAGTCCTTGATCGTACAGATCAGATTGTAGGCGTTACAGTGGTGAGTGACGCCGTTGCTGTCCTTCGCTATGGCGACGTAAAAAATGGCACCGCCGGCTATGGCCCAGGTGGTGTAGATGGAGTTAGCTCCGCATTCCTTCACGGCGGTCACGTTGGTGGGGGTGCACGGGACTGGAAGGGAGGGGACCAATCGAAATGAGAATAAAACACACAGCTTAGGATGTTATCACCCTACTCAACTTATTCATTTGTCTTTGGTAATAAAAAACTGAACTAGTTTGTTCCATAAGTCTTCAAAGTGCTGGTAACAGCCAGAACCCCCCAAAACTTAAAAGGTATTTTGATGTAAAGGCAACTAAACTTCACATTTGATAAGCTTCAAAAATGACTTGAACAATCAATCAATCCTAAAGAAAAACTTCTGTCAATGGACTGATTGACTCAGTGTTTCATGTTCCAGAGAAAACCCCTGTTTCCACCTCGGCTGCTGATATCTAACCCACAGACAATCACAGCTTCTGCTCACCTGTCTCAGCCACAGGCCCCAGCGTCCTCACACTGGAGCACTCATTATCAAAAGCTGTGATGTGGATGGTCAGGTACTCCCCGCAGTGGATGCCCGGTATAACGCAGCTGTTGGACGTCGTGGTGCAGTTGTACACGTCGTCTCGTCCCAAGTTGCCTCTGGCCTCCAGCGTGTAGCCCAGGGCCCCCTCGGCCAGGTCCCACGTGCTCAGCAGGCCGTCGGACTTGCAGTCGGACGAGGTTAGCAGTTTCTGAGGAGCACAGGGGGCTGGAGGGAGGCAGAAGAATCCAAGGATTGGATTGTTATGTCATGGCTGTGTCAAATAGACAGTCTATTTCAATTTCTTGAATATTTAGGAGCTTTCTTCCATCATTAGAATTATCTGATTAGTAGCTTTTATTCTTAAACATATTCCCAGATCTTACATTTGTGAATAGGAGTGAAAGTGACAGATTTTCAACCCTTATATTATGATACAGGTAACGAGTAAAAGAGCTCATTGCTATATGGAAGTTGCAGCAACTTCTAATGATGGAAATGAAATTATTAGATATGACATACATTTGTGAACATATAAACTCTTAGTGTCGTGTTTGACACTAAGGGCCATAGACAGGATGTAATTTAGATATATACGTTGTCGTACCTGTGCGAACGTCGACCGTAGCGCTAATCTGGCTCCTGCAGCCGCCTGTGACCGAATACACCGTGAAGAAGTAGTGTCGTCCACACATCCTATATGTGAAGTAACACGAGTTGTCCTCCGTGAGACACTCCGTGAGCTCTCCCTGGGGACAGAGACATCACATTATACCTAATATACAATGTAGTTGTGGGGCTAAAGCTAGCGGTGTGGTAGCTTAGTTGAGCTAACAGGCTGAAACTCCGTCGAAACAAAACAAAAAGTAGCTAATCAACACTTTAAATTCAAACCTCTTATCTTATTTATTATGTGAGAAACAACGAACATCAAATAAAAAAAACTCTTTAATAAGAAGTACTCTAAACCTCGTCTTCCTCTTTCTCATACAACTCCACAGCAGGGAAATTCACATTTCTCACAAAGTAAAACTTCTCCTCTTATAGTTTCTTACAAATGTATTTTATTTGCATGTAATATTTCCACTGACATATGTATCTTTCAACGTGTTTAGGTGTCAGTACCTTGGAGTCCACTGCGCTGGCCATGTAGTGGTCGGTGTTGCTCGTCCGCTCCCAGGAAAACACGATGACATCGGTGGAACATTCTCGGATTAAGGTCAGGTTCTTGGGAGGACAGGGCCCTGGAAGGAAAAAGATGTTTACACATTCATTCAAAGTGCAATAGACAGACAGAACAACAGATATATTGTGGCAGGACAAGGAAAGGCAGAGACGCAGGTACTGCTTACTGTTGTTTAATCAGTAGTCAGGAAGAACAGGCACATGTTCCCCATACGGGAAGTATATATAGCTACAGACTTTACATTTCCCATCGACCCACTGGGTGAGAGGACACACCCATGAGTGCACGCCACAATATAATAATATGGTAAAAGCCATGTTCAAGCTATTTTCCACATCTGCACATTTCTAGTCAACACAAAAATCCAGACTTAAAACTAAGAGGTGTTTTTCCCATTTTTTATTTGGAATAACTTGAGAAAATAAATTACAACTACATTTTTAAGAAATTAACTGTTCAAAATGAACTTAAACTAGACAAATAGATAGCTAGATAGCTAGATAGATAGATAGATAGATAGATAGATAGATAGATAGATAGATAGATAGATAGATAGATAGATAGATAGATAGATAGATAGATAGATAGATAGATAGATAGATAGATAGATAGATAGATAGATAGATAGATAGATAGATAGATAGATAGATAGATAGATAGATAGATAGATAGATAGATAGGTAGGTAGGTAGGTAGGTAGGTAGGTAGGTAGGTAGGTAGGTAGGTAGGTAGGTAGGTAGGTAGATAGATAGATAGATAGATAGATAGCTAGATAGATAGATAGATAGATAGATAGATAGATAGATAGATAGATAGATAGATAGATAGATAGATAGATAGATAGATAGATAGATAGATAGATAGATAGATAGATAGATAGATAGATAGATAGATAGATAGATAGATAGATAGATAGATAGATAGATAGATAGAAAGACAGCTGGATAGACAGACAGACAGACAGACAGACAGACAGACAGACAGACAGACAGACAGACAGACAGACAGACAGACAGACAGACAGACAGACAGACAGACAGACAGACAGACAGACAGACAGACAGACAGACAGACAGACAGACAGACAGACAGACAGACAGACAGATAGATAGATAGATAGATAGATAGATAGATAGATAGATAGATAGATAGATAGATAGATAGATAGATAGATAGATAGATAGATAGATAGATAGATAGATAGATAGATAGATAGATAGATAGAAAGACAGACAGCTGGATAGATAGATAGATAGATAGATAGATAGATAGATAGATAGATAGATAGATAGATAGATAGATAGATAGATAGATAGATAGATAGATAGATAGATAGATAGATAGATAGATAGATAGATAGATAGATAGATAGATAGATAGATAGATAGATAGATAGATAGATAGATAGATAGATAGATAGATAGATAGATAGATAGATAGATAGATAGATAGATAGATAGATAGATAGATAGATAGACAGCTGGATAGATAGACAGACAGACGGACAGTTAGACAGATAGATAGATAGATAGATAGATAGATAGATAGATAGATAGATAGATAGATAGATAGATAGATAGATAGATAGATAGATAGATAGATAGATAGATAGATAGATAGATAGATAGATAGATAGATAGATAGATAGATAGATAGATAGATAGATAGATAGATAGATAGATAGATAGATAGATAGATAGATAGATAGATAGATAGATAGATAGATAGATAGATAGATAGATAGATAGATAGATAGATAGATAGATAGATAGATAGATAGATAGATAGATAGATAGATAGATAGACAGATGCAGGACAGGAGACCTAACAGAAAAAAACAATAAGTACATGGGGTTAAGTATCAACATTAAAGGCGAAACGTCTCAAATCCCGTTTCAGGTTAAAACGCCCTGATACTGAAGATTGTTGCTTTTCACTGTACCTGGTTTCAGGTTTAACACGAACACAAGCTCATTCTCAGAGCGCTGAACACAACACAATGTGAGAGACAGTGGAGCTCAATAGAAGACCCAGTTTTCAAAGGAGACACCTAGTGATGCGCACAAATAAACGTGTGAACTGGGGGAGGCGGGGAGGGAGGGGGGTGGAGGGTGGGGGTAATTGTAAACAGCTATTCCCAAATGACCTCTCGCTGAGGTTTATTTTATTAAAATAAGAGTTATTGCAAAAACAGATATAGAGAGCTTGTGCCTTCAAGCTTCTCCTACGAGGTTTTGTTTCATCAAACAGAGTTATTCCGGCTCCTCCCTTCAGGTATTAAATGTCTGTTTTCTTGACATGCAACAAATACATGTCATAAAATCATGTTCAGACTCATCCAAGCCACAACAGCTTAGCGGCACACAATGTGGCACCACGGGTGGGGCTGCACACAGAATCTCCATCACCTCTCCAACAGAATAGAGTGATACATGAGAGGAAGGGTGGAGCGGTACCGACGTTCGTCATCCGTTAATTTGATAAACCAGTGCCATTACAGTTGATGGGAGTTGATGGGATTGGTTCCATCAGATAAGTTTCTCTACAGCATTCACAGCTCAGTTTGAGTTTGGATCCTTTTGACCTTACAGTGTTTATAAAGGGATAAAGTTTGGGATAAGTATCCGTAAAACCACAAAAAAGATTTGGGCACTGATTTTGAAGCATGGAAACCGATTATTGAAAAGGGGGAATGCATGAAAACCTGGTGGAAGGATGTGGGTCAGGAAAGAACCCATTAAATCTGGGTGTGAATCAGTTTTTAAGGTCCCTATCATCTATGTAAAGTGCCTTAAGATAATGTATATTATGATTTGGCGCTATACAAATCAAATGGAATTATGCTCTGAGTGCCATTCTGGTTTTTTGAGTTTTCAGGACGTCACTGGTATCCCAACAAGGAAGTGAAGCAACATCATCCAGAGGGATAACAACTGTTCTTGCTTCATGTGTTTCCAGCAGGGTAAACTAGCGTAAATATGTATTTAATTAATGTTATCTCACCGGTCTGAAAAGTGGCCGAGGTGCTGTTCATCATGTTCTGGCAGTTCTCTGCTATCGGCATCACGTTCACCACGTAGTTCTGGCCACAGCTCAGGCCGGTGATCTGGCAGCTGGTGGTCTCGCTGGTGCAGGTCAGTTCCGTGCCGTTGTCGCCCCTCGCCGCTGCCTTGTAGGAGGTGGCGCCGGACACGGCCGACCATTGGACTGTGGCGGACTGCATGGTGCAGGTGAAGTCCACCGATATTGATGAAACTGGTTGCAGCTCTGCAAGCAACACAGCATATTGTTGTTAAAAAAGCAGGATGACGATGTAGAGGAGAAGACTTTGATGCAAAATAGAGGGAATAGAGATTATTACAGTCACATTACTTCAGGCTGTACTGTTGTGAGTTGACATTGCTTTGTTCAGAAGTATCAGATTATCTCTGCCGGGGCCTGGAGACAGCACAGCATCCTGACGCTGGTCATGTGCCTCATCACTAACACACTGTCAAAGGACCTCAAAACACCTTTTGATTTCAGTTTTTCTCAGATTTGTGTTTACACGACAACAACAAGTAGGTTGCTGGGTCTTTTGAATCCTTTCTCCCGCCCCGAGGATCACATTCTGCACGTCTGAAAGGAACGCCTGGGAGAGAATAGCTGACCTAGATCCTAATCTCAAAGTTATTGATATGAGTTTGGCTCCGGCCGGCGACTCACTGTTGGTGGTGTATGTGATGTTCGTGGGCTCGCTCGGAATTAGGAAGGTGTTGAAGGAGGACACGGTTATGAGATAGGTGGAGCATGGCAGGATGCCCGTCACGTCCAGCTTGGTGTCTTTGACCTCGTGCACGGAGGGAGGGCTGGTGGGCTCATCAAGGTTCTGGATGATGCACTTGTATAATAAGACGTCTTCCACCGCCTGCCATGTCACCCTGGCTGTGAACGGGCCGGTCGATTCTGCTGCGAGCATCAGCGGAGGCAGCACCACTAAAACCACACACACACACACACACTCAGTTAGAGGGACTATGATAACTGAAGTGGGTGAAACAACTCTGAGGACACAATTCACAAGGTCTGACCATCAAATTTAGGATTACTATTACAGGAAATGACAAGAAGCTCTTTATGCTATAGAATCACTTGAACTAAATCAAAATGCCATCAGAGATATCTGGACATGAGATGATCATGCTGGTTTGAAATGTTTTCAGGTTCAGAGTTTGCTGCTGCTGAACCTTTTTTGTTTCCAACTCAATAAAACGGAGTTAAAGGATTTAAGTTTGCACATTATGAAGTCAATAATAACAGAAACAACATCCCCATTATCACTTTTATATAAGATATAAAAATGATAATGGGCTGCCATGCTATAGAATCACTTGAACTAAATCAAAATGCCATCAGAGATATCTGGACATGAGATGATCATGCTGGTTTGAAATGTTTTCAGGTTCAGAGTTTGCTGCTGCTGAACCCTTTTTTGTTTCCAACTCAATAAAACAGAGTTAAAGGATTTAAGTTTGCACATTATAAAGTCAATAATAACAGAAAAAACATCCCCATTATCATTTTTATATCTGCTGCCCTGCTATAGAATCACTTGAACTAAATCAAAATGGCATCAGAGATATGTGGACATGAGATGATCATGCTGGTTTGAAATGTTTTCAGGTTTAGAGTTTGCTGCTGCTGAACCTTTTTTATTTCCAACTCAATAAAACAGAGTTAAAATAATTAAGTTTGAACATTATAAAGTCAATAATAACAGAAACAACATTCCCATTATCACTTTTATATAAGACACCAATGACCCCTTATTCAGGTACAACCTGGAAACAAGACCTATCTTTTGAAGCGTTTTTATACAAATACTAAAAATAACTAAATGGAAAATTGTGGCACTTTCCTGAGCGGTAGGTGTATAATATTTCAAAGGGAATGCGTTGTGTGTCATATGGATAGAGTGTCACTGACAACACTATCCACCCTGCATTCAGAGAACATAGCCGTAACAAGGTTTTTGGTGGAGTTTGTTCACGCAGGAGAACCCAGAGGGATATGATGTTTCTGTCACAAGTCGTTTTTTAAAGTTTTCACATCTCCAAACGGACTGAAGGTCACTCACAGGTCGTGATGGTCTTGACTTTGCTCGTCCTCCCCAGGCCGGCCCGGTTCCCTGTGGTAACGAAGCAGTCGAAATTGGTGGAGGGCATCAGGTCTCGCACCACAGCGCTGGTGTTGGTGGAGTTGAGTTTGAGGACTTGCCCGGTGGCTTGAGAGGTCACTGTCAGGACGTAGTAGTCCGCTGAGGGCACCTCCGACCATTTTACAAAGATTGAAGAACTGGACAGAGCACGACTCTCTTCTATCTGTGATGTGTCGGGCACTGAGAGAAGAGAACAGGTATATAAATGTCACAATTTGACAAATGATGATGCTGCCACAACCAAAATAACAAAAGTGCCAATGTTTTGCGTGATGTTACTACTCGTGTATATAATATAATATTGTGTTGAGTGCCTTCTTCCTTACCTGTCCACGCTGTAGTTTTATTCACACACAGCACAAAGTAGAACTGGAAAACTTTGAGAGTCACGATATACTCGGTTCCTGGTCTGAGACCCTGGACGTCTCTCTCTGTGACCGTCGCTGGCAGGGTCACCACAACCGGTGCAAAGTTTGTATTGTTTTTCACCCGTAGATCCAAAAAATAGCTTGTGGCCCCATCGCTTTTGTCCCATTTCACCACAATGGATGAGGGGCCTGAGGGTTTCGCTGAGGAAATCTTGCAACCTGGAAGAGATGGAAAAAAGATAGTTAAAAAACAGATGTTTGGTTTGAGAAAAGACATTTGTTGCGTCACATTACAATACAAAGCAAATTGTGATGTGATTTGTCATTAATTCATTAATAAGTCATAATTATTGTGCTGAAATTTAAATTTCTCAGTAAACTTACTTTCTGCACTGCACTGATGTATCTGTAAATAACAAGAAGAATGACATCAGGAACATGATGCAAATATCCTGATTCTACATTCAACCCATTGATCTGTTTTACAAATTTCATCAACAAAAACACAACAGCTGTACCTGAGTCAGAGACACCAAAGCTAAAGAAAACCCTATCGCTCCCAACAATCCCATCTTTGACATTGACTGCGGGATTACATTTAGTTTAGTATACAAGGGAGTCAAATACAAAAGGTGTTCTGGATTCTTTTGAGCTTTCGCCCAGGGTGCGTGAGAACCAATCAGTGTTCGCCCAAATGAGGACAGGCTGTCCCACCAATGGCCCCAGGGCAGTCAGAGCTGCCCTGAGAACACAACGGGGAGGGAGGGACTAACGGAGGTATGGATGGAGAGATGGCTGGATGGATGAGAGTTTGGTGAATTCACCTGAAGTGAGGATGAAAGAAAAAGGTGTCTCTTCCTTCTCTTTTCTCTCTATCCCACAGTGGCTGTCACGCATGTTTGCACAATCTTCAGCACTTCAGTTTGCTCCTTTAGCTGCATCAGTCAGATGACTTGTCTTTTCCAGACAGTTGTACAACATCTCAAATAAGAATTTTAAACACACGTATGATCTGAAATCTGATCAGTAGTCTTTAAAATAATTTTTAAACAAAAGTTTAAAGGTCACTGCTTTGTCTTTAACAACTTAAAACATAATTTCCTCTGCCAATAAGGAGGTTATGTTTTCACCCCTGTCCATGTCTGTGTTTTCGTTGGATTGTATGATTGTGAACAATATTGAACAAAAACTATTGGAGGGGTAACTACAAAACTTGGTGGAAGAATGTGGTAAGGGTCAGGGATTGACCTATTAAATCTTTCGGTAGATCCATATCAGGGAATGCATCCTGGAATTTTTTTTTTCATTATAGAGATAGGACAGTTTTTTATATTTTCACAGATTTCACAGGGAATCAATCATGGATATTAACAAACGAAAAAAACAACCAATCACATTTAGAAGAACCCATATCTGTGAGTGTATAAATTTTGTTGTGCAGCTTGGTTGAATATAAGGGGACTGAGAGCCAGTTGTGTATAGTTATGAGTGTAATACTTCATAAATCGTATCATAATTGCTAATACGACAAATACACAAACCAGTGCATTAGCTCCATTTGGGGTCTGAAGTGAAACATCGTCAAATATATTTGTGATTGGTGTTGACTGCACTAATTGATAAAATGATATTCTTCTATTTAAATTCAAATTGTATCAAGGAACCATGGAACTGTTCTTTGTTGTGTTTGACTGATCAATACATTTCACTATAGTGACAACAACAAAAGGACTTGAGGGGTTGAAAGTATGAGATGACCCACTTCAAACTGGTCACAGGTGTCTGACCAACAAATCGATCTTATCGCAGCGATGCCTTTCCTCTTGTGTCCCAGAGGCCGCGGTTCACATGCAACAGACAAAACTAACACAACTCCTACAGAGCAGCACTGTGTTGTATAAAATCTGTCTGTTTATCATCCATTTATTATCTCTGTCCATTTGTGTTTGTCCCTGATTTGTCCACATTCAGTTTCTTTCTTTTTCCACGTCTGTAAATACAGTACATTCTGTAAATATCCAAAAATATGAAGGAACGCTGCAGCTCCACACATGCACATGTATCTGCGTCCACTGTTTTTAGTTTTCTTTTCTTCTAATCCCTTAAACAATACATGAGAACACAGTGACTGACCTGAGCCGAGGAGATAAAGGCCTGGGAGGGGCCGCCCAAGTGCCACTGAAACCAAAGTCAAGTGTGCAAACTTGGGAATTAGGACTTCATGTAAAAGGGATTAACTTAGAAAACATGTCAGGCTTGGAACAGTTAATAAGTCGGGTCTTTCCTGAACTTAAAGCTTTTAAAAATCTGGAGACATTTGGTTGTGGAGAAGGATGTGAATTTCCACCTACATCCCTGCGCTGGCTCAATGTAGGCTACATGCTGGGCTGAAAGAGATCTTTTATCACCGGAGAATAAAGGGCTATCACCTCCTGGTTGCTTGCTGTGTATTACAAAAAAGGAAGTCAACATGAAAGTGGATACGGGCCACAAACCTGCCAGGAAACTTTAGCTCCCCTGCTTAAACAATAGAGCAATTTTGAAGCCGGTGAATAAGGACAAGTGATGCGAACGCCTTGATATTTCATTGTATCGCTATGCGGCTGTGATACCGTCCTGATGTAGACACTGTTACAGGTCACAGGTATCCAACATGTAATGATGCAACTTCCCATAATTCTTCTTATTAAAAGTCACACACGTCTGTGGTGCTAAAAAATCATGTGATTAGATCCGAGTGAACTTAACGATGAAAAAACTGATCCAGAAAAGTTCCCATGGTCTCTTTGGCTGAATTGCTAACGCAACTCTATAGTGGAGTCATCAGTAAACATGGATTTGGTGTTAGGTTAAACCAAGCTGCACCAAATTTCACACACTCGTGGATATTCGTCCCCAAAATGTGCATGATTCTTTAAATCAATAAATGGTAAATGGATTTGTATTTATATAGCGCTTTTCTAGTCTATTGATGACCACTCAAAGCGCTTTACAGTACAGTTGCACATTCACCCATTCACAAACACATTCATACAGTGCATCTATTCGCAGCACTTAGTTACTCTATAGGGGGCCATTCAGGGTTCAGCATCTTGCCCAAGGACACTTCGGCATGCAGATGGTTCAGACTGGGGATCGAACCGCCGACCTTCAGGTTGGAGGACGACCACTCTACCCCTCAGCCACAGCCAACATTCTTTGTTGTGAACTGACTTGAAGCTA
Organism: Limanda limanda; assembly: GCF_963576545.1. Classification (NCBI taxonomy): domain Eukaryota; kingdom Metazoa; phylum Chordata; class Actinopteri; order Pleuronectiformes; family Pleuronectidae; genus Limanda; species Limanda limanda. The sequence goes on along the minus strand of NC_083644.1, from coordinate 5,770,358 downwards.
AGTGTACAAGTTGTCTCCTTCAGAAGCATAAATGGAAACATAAAAAACAATAAAACGACAACAATAATAAAACAGTAATTGTAAGATCAATGCAGAATATTGCCAACTGCTTCCGTTTGTCAGAACTCAGTCCCATAATAATAATAACCATGAATTACCCTCTGAGAAGTCTGTGAAAATGTCCTTAAAGGTCCCAACTTGCAAGAAAGGGATTCAAATGTTGGGATAATAATAAAAACAATAATGAAAAACAGAACCTGCCTGGGAACAATGGTTATATTTATATTTATAGTAATTTAGCTTCATGGTGATGTTGACATTCTGATAAATATAAGATATGGATCGACTCCATTATTTACTGGGATGTCTTTCAAAATGTGTATTTTGAGCCTTAGTTTGTTGACCCTCTAATCTTCTGGATATAACAATAATAGATAATAAATAATAATCAGACACGAGGTACAGTTCACAGCAGTCTTTACTGAGGACACTTAATATGGAGTGGGGTAAAGGTTAATGAAACTCAAATATAGTTTCCTCTCAGGGAATCTTCACAGTACATACGTCATAATTTTCCACTCCACCAGTATAAGTGGGAAAGTGAGAGGAGGTGTCTGATCAGATTTCTATTAGATCGGAAACCTCCAATAAGGCCTCAGGTCAAACGGTGACACATTAAACTGAGGGTTTGAATAGTATCATATTATTGTTCTTGTCCCAAACCTTTTCCTAGGATTTCGTAAAATCTGTATTTTTCCATGTGCAGGTAGATGAGTCTAACAGAGAAGTACCTGCAGTTTGAATACTAAATGTAAAACAAACAATCTCGCTCTTTTCTACCATGAGGTGTTACATAAGCTGCTGAAAGGTCTCCAGTTACAGGGGGGGGAAACATAGAAATGTTGTCTTTTTTTGGCTCAGTCAACTCCCCGATGAGATCCTCCACAGAATCACCACTGATGACCTTACACTGCTTCCGCTGCACTGGAGATAATAACCAGAAGCTTCCCTCCTGTCACAAGGGACTTCAGACAACTGAGACCATGTGTTGTGAAGAAGAGGAAGGGTGACACATCGCTTTTTCTGGGACAGGTGAGCTGTGAAGATGGTTGCTGGGTGTATCGTAAAGGACCAGTACGTAGGGGATCAATTGTTGTAAATGAATTATGATATATATACATAATATGGGATTGACTCCAGCTCCTCCTGCGGCCCTTACAGGAAAAGCAGTAAAGATAATGGAGCGATCATTGGTGTGTAATCACCTGACAGGAAAAAGAACTTGCTTTCTGCATCCTCGTCACTAGGGGGCACTACATCTTTCACACTGTTCCTGTAGAGGGGGAAATCCTCTGAAACAATCAAACACATTTTAATTGTCAAGGATTCAGTTGATGGAAGCACAGTGGCACGGTGGCACAGTGGTTAGCGGGGTAGTCCCGCAGCAATAAGGTTCTCAGTTTGAATTCCGGTTTGGTCGGGGACTGATCTGTGTGGATAAGAACTTTAAGGGGAATGCATTAATGGATGGATGAGTGGATGGAAAGATGAGAAGATGAGTGAGGTTGGTTCAAGAGATAAGATGACCTGACTGATTCTATATTGCGATATCTAACACATCCCATACTTGATGGATTGTTCAGTTCATAGTTGTGCTCTGAATAAACGTTATCCTTTATCCATTTTGCGTCCTTTTTTGTTATTTGTTTAATGCTGGTGAAACAAAATACAGTTTCCACAGAGGGAATCTTCACAGTATGTACGTCCACAACTTCAAATGATTGGGAAAGTGAGAGGAGGCGTCTCATCAGATTCATTATATAACAGTAAGAATCATCACAATTGGGATGTGGTGCTAACTTGCTGCTGCAGACAGAAAAGGTGTGAAAGGCTAAATTACAGATATATTTATTACTTGAACAAATAGCTGGTAAGTGTGTACAGGCCTTGATCCTTCACAAGATAAAATCTGTTTTGTTATCTAACTGTCTCTTCAAAATCCGGAAAACAAAAACAAACCAAATATGCAAGAATCCCATTAATAAACACTGTGACTGAATTCAGCTCTTGTTTCTCATTTTATCAAATTCATATCCACGTGCAAAATAAACCACAAAATACACACTTGATGCTGGGAATAATTTTATTAGTAGAAACACGCATCAGGGTTAAACAACCACAGAGACACATGTTTGTTCATCCTGTCACCGGTGGTCAGGAGGTTTCTAGCTTAGGGTTGTAGCTAAGATTTCAATTTGGTCAATTCTCAAATTCATACTTCTTTAAAAAAAGTTTTATATTAGATTTAAAATGTCGGTTGAGAAAATGTTAATGTTCAATTAGATAATTTATTTGATGCTTTGGGGATAAAATCGAACTATCTAACCCTAACCCTCTTCATCAGGACAGAATGCAAATTTAGTTTTGTTTCTTTGTGGATACAAATTTTTATGATAAGAAGATTGTTTCACTTTTGTCAACCTTCTTTCACCGCACATATTAAAGTGTACTTCTGTTGTTTCATTCAGTTCATCATCACTTTGTATCTTGGAGAACAGATTATAAATGTTTATTCTGGAATAACAGTTGTTCTTCTATTTATTTTTCAGCCTGGCGCCATCATGAGGAGCGAGGATGACGCTGGAGGAAGAGGAGGATGAAGAAGATGAAGGTGAGATGTCTGCGTGTCGAGGCTGTAAAGACAAAACAACAAATATTACTTGAAGTCTGCTGCAATTTTGCATTTTATCTATCTATCACCTTTAATGTTTTTGTTTTTTAAGATGCTCAGAAAAAAGGCAAGTATTAAAAAAACACGGGCATGGGGACGTGAAGTTTCATTGACTTTAACCTTTTTCTCTTCAGTCAACAACTGTTCTCATATTCTGCATGTTTCCATTTCTCATAAGAGGAAGAGTATTTTCCTATCCACTCACCATGTGCTAGTCCAGACTTCTCTTCCCTCTGTAAAGCACTGCACAGATTGAAGCGGTATTAGAAACAAAAAGCACGATAATGTGATGTAAACCTCAAAATAATCAAAGTTCAAAGTAGTAAAGTACTCACATGAGCCGATGTTGTTGTCTGAGCAAGTTACTACAAGAGAAAACAACAACAACAATTCAGAACAAATGTTTTATCCTTACTTTCTATATAAACAATATTAAAGGTTCATTACTGTGTTATCTAAAAATGTCCCAGAATTCTTGTTACTGCTGTCGTTATTCATATTCATACCTCTACATATATCATATCATACTGTCTGTATATTCTTGTTTACATAAGTCTATATGCACATATTTATACTTGTGTACATGTTATAATTACTATTATTATATCACCATTATTATTATATATACTGTTGCTGCCATTACCATATACTGCTTTTATATTGGTATAATTACTATCATATATAAATATATATTATGTTATATTACATACTATATATACTGTACTATTCTTATGTACTGTCTAACAATAACATTACCATCATATCATCAGTACTATTACCATCATCTTGCCACTGCACCTTATCTACCTATTTTATTGTATTTTATCTTGTGCTTCTGTTTTTTTATTCTTTCTATTTTAATTTTATTCTATTGTATTGTATTGTATTTTATTGTATTCAAATATACCGGCTGCTATGACAACTTAATTTCCCTTCGGGGATGAATAAAGTACTCTATCTATCTATCTATCTATCTATCTATCTATCTATCTATCTATCTATCTATCTATCTATCTATCTATCTATCTATCTATCTATCTATCTATCTATCTATCTATCTATCTATCTATCTATCTATCTATCTATCTATCTATCTATCTATCTATCTATCTATCTATCTATCTATCTATCTATCTATCTATCTATCTAAGTTATAACTGTTATAATTGTTGTCATGTTATAATTACCTATTAAGTCAATTAAATTAAAACTTCCAACTGTGTGTTGATGCTTGACATTGAGATCTTACCTAAAAACTTAAAAGGTGCAAACATGTGTCTCGTAACGTGATGTCACTGTGAGCCTCATACCTGAGTAAATTCTCTGAGCACAGAACAGCACTCTGCTGCCCCCTGGTGACAGTGGAGCCACCACCACATGGTACACGTCTCCACACTGGACGTTGCCAACATCACAGCTGTTCTCCCCAGGTGAGGCCGAGCAGGTGTAGTTGTTGCTGGCTCCCACCAGCTCTGCCTCATGGCTGTGGCCGCTGCCTGAGCTGCGCCAGTACAAGCGCATCGAGTTCCCTGCCGTCCTGTAGAGCCTGACCCCCGAGGGACAGCAGGCACCTGGGGGACAGAGAGAGAGAGACGATTTTTAAATACCTACTTTATTCAGTTTTACAGAACAAGAGTAGGGCAATCAATTATTCCTTTCCAGCAAATAAATAGAGATTAACAATTGTAAACAAACAACATTAAAATAAATTATAAAATATGGCTAAAATGCAATTCATTTTCTTTTACAGTGCAGATCGCTTCTTTGACACACCATACATCCTTAAATGTTTCGAGATTTTGCATTAGCTCATAAAACCTGAAATCAACCACAACTCTGGCTTTTACCAGAGCAGGAAACAGAGCAATGACATTAGTCCCTGGTTGTTGCTCGACCTTAAATCTCCTAGTAATGTAAATAGCCATCTTGGCTTGACCTAGGACGAAGTTCAAAATTTTACATACATTTTGTCTTTTCTTAACATGCTTAAAACCAAAGACAAACGTCTCAGTGGAGAAATCTTCACTAAATGCACCAAACACATCCTTCAGCATGCAAAACAAAGGTTCTAACCTTAACCAAAGTGTAAAAGCATGAAAGGGACAGAGAGAGAGAGAGAGGAAGTCCCTGGTGTGTTGACGCCTTGTTGTCTCACACAGGATGTCAGTGAACACCTGACACACATATCATGTTTGAAATGATATTTGTGATGATACAATGATACAATAATATTGTCTTTTGCACACTCTGTCTACATATTCTTACACTCATAGTATATTATACTATCTATTGTATAGTCAAATACTTATATTTATACCTCTACTATATATCATATCATACTATATCATACTCTCTGTATATTCTTTGTATATATAAGTCTATATACACATCTTTTTTACATGTGTACATGTTATTATTATTATAATTATATTTACTATTATTATTATATATACTGTTGCTGCTGCCATTATTACTATATACTGCTATTATATTGGTATAATTACTATCATATATAAATATATATTATGTGATATTATATACTATATATACTGTACTATTTTTAAATACTGTGTAACAATAACATTACCATCATATCATCAGTACTTTTACCATCATCTTGCCACTGCACCTTATCTACCTATTTATCTTGTGTTTCTGTTTTTATTCTTTCTACCTCAATATTTTTTATTTTATTCTATTGTATTGTATTTTATTGTATTCAAATATACCGGCTGCTATGACGACTTAATTTCCCTTTGGGGATGAATAAAGTACTCTATCTATCTACCTATCTATCTATCTATCTATCTATCTATCTATCTATCTATCTATCTATCTATCTATCTATCTATCTATCTATCTATCTATCTATCTATCTATCTATCTATCTATCTATCTATCTATCTATCTATCTATCTATCTATCTATCTATCTATCTATCTATCTATTATCTATCTATCTATCTATCTATCTATCTATCTATCTATCTATCTATCTATCTATCTATCTATCTATCTATCTATCTATCTATCTATCTATCTATTATCTATCTATCTATCTATCTATCTATCTATCTATCTATCTATCTATCTATCTATCTATCTATCTATCTATCTATCTATCTATCTATCTATCTATCTATCTATCTATCTATCTATCTATCTATCTATCTATCTATCTATCTATCTATCTATCTATCTATCTATCTATCTATCTATCTATCTATCTATCTATCTATCTATCTATCTATCTATCTATCTATCTATCTATCTATCTATCTATCTATCTAAATGATTTAAATCTTCTCATTGGTTGAAAACCTCCTGACTCACTGGAGGAGAAGCCCTGGTAGGTGCAGTTGGCCTGGCGCCCGCTGTGGCTGAACGCCTCCATGGTGACGGTGTAGTTGGTGCCGCAGGTGATGCATCCCATGAGGCAGTGCGAGTCCTGTGTGTGGCAGCGGGCGTGACCTTTGGGCGAGGTCAGAGAGGTGATGAAGGACTGAGCCCCTTTGGCGTGAGACCAGGACACGTTGCTCATGGACTGGGTCACCTGGGCCACCGTCAGGTTCACCGGGCAACAAGGGTCTGTAACAGAAGAAGAAGAAGGTGGATGATGATGAGGGTGTTGATGAGGGTGTAACTCTGTCTCTAAATCTGCTTCAGAACAAATATATATAAATCATAAAGAGTGACTTTAAAGAATGAGAGCAAAGAGAAAAATAAAGTGATTAATATGAATGTATGCTTTTTATGTTCTCATACAACCTGACTAGAAACATCAACAAGGATGAAGATGAGTGTTATTATACATGTTGAGCTTAAATAAAGTCCTTTGTTTACCCGACCACAGGGGGTACAAATATCCAAATACTATAAAAAGACTTCAGAGCACATTAATATCAATGTACAGATAATATCTTTGTATTAGGGGTCACTCCTAGTGGATGTGCAGGGTCATAACCTGTTGACCATAGCACATATCATGTATTTTCTAGGGCTGGGCAAGCTAACTCGTTTTAAACGAGTTAACTCAAGTGATGAGTTAACTCGATTGTTTATCCGCCAATTATTTTCTTTTTTCCTGTTCTGCAGCAGTCAGCAACAGACTTTCACAAAATAAAAGCCTGACTTTCACAATAAAACAATAAATAATCAAACCTGAGTTAATGCGAGATCAAATAATTAATCGAGTTAACTCATCACTTGAGTTAACTAGATTCAAACGAGTTAACTTGCCCAGCCCTAGTATTTTCTATTAATTCTTACATCGCACTGATCTGATAATCCCTATTGTGCAGTAACTGTATGAATCCGACCTCTCACCTGTCTCCAGGGTTTCAGAGTAGCTGGGTAAACTCCGCCCTGCGACGCTGTGGGCGGTGACACTGACTTCAAACGTGCAGCCACAGGGAAGGTCACCGAGGTCACAGCTGCTTCCTGTGGTGGTGCAGGTGCGGGCGCCGTCGTCTGCCACCGCGCTGACGGTGTAATTCACGGCTCTGTTGTTCGCTGTCCAGCTGACACCGACGCAGGAGGAGTTTCTCACGTTCAGCATCGTGTTCATGGGCATGCAAGGAGCTGGGGGGGGGGAGAGGAGAAGTTCACAGAGGAGGAAAAGTAAATATGTTGTGCTTTGTATTGTCTTGTTATATAAGGTCATGAAAGATGTGTATTGTAATGTTTGTGATAAAACAAAGACATGTTAATATAAACCGTATTGATATTATACATCATTTTATACAATAATATTGTCTTTTGCACACTCTGTCTACATATTCTTACACTCATAGTATATTATATTATCTATTGTATAGTCAAATACTTATATTTATACCTCTACTATATATCATATAATATTATATTATACTCTTTGTATATTTTTTGTATATATAAGTCTATATACACATATTTATACATGTGTACATGTTATTATTATTATTATTATTATTATTATATTTACTGTTATTATTATATATACTGTTGCTGCCATTATTACTATATAGTGCTATTATATTGGTATAATTACTATCATATATAAATATATATTATGTTATATTATATACTATATATACTGTACTATTTTTATATACTGTCTAACAATAACATTACCATCATATCATCAGTACTATTACCATCATCTTGCCACTGCACCTTATCTACCTATTTATCTTGTGTTTCTGTTTTTATTCTTTCTACCTCAATATTTTTTATTTTATTCTATTGTATTGTATTTTATTGTATTCAAATATACCGGCTGCTATGACGACTTAATTTCCCTTCGGGGATGAATAAAGTAATCTATCTATCTATCTATCTATCTATCTATCTATCTATCTATCTATCTATCTATCTATCTATCTATCTATCTATCTATCTATCTATCTATCTATCTATCTATCTATCTATCTATCTATCTATCTATCTATCTATCTATCTATCTATCTATCTATCTATCTATCTATCTATCTATCTATCTATCCATCCATCCATCCATCCATCCATCCATCCATCCATCCATCCATCCATCCATCCATCCATCCATCCATCCATCCTTCTATCTATCTATCTATCTATCTATCTATCTATCTATCTATCTATCTATCTATCTATCTATCTATCTATCTATCTATCTATCTATCTATCTATCTATCTATCTATCTATCTATCTATCTATCTATCTATCTATCTATCTATCTATCTATCTATCTATCTATCTATCTATCTATCCATCCATCCATCCATCCATCCATCCATCCATCCATCCATCCATCCATCCATCCATCCATCCATCCATCCATCCATCCATCCATCCATCCATCCATCCATCCATCTATCCATCTATCTATCTATCTATCTATCTATCTATCTATCTATCTATCTATCTATCTATCTATCTATCTATCTATCTATCTATCTATCTATGTACTGATTTACTGATTTTAGGCACTGTTACTTATAGTTTAAATTGTAACTGGGTGTTTGCTGGACGTTCTCCACCTGTGTCCTTGGTGTGAGCTTTGCATCCCCGGTTGCAGCCGCTGATGTCGTTGCAGGGGGTCACCACCACGCTGTAGGCCGTGTCACAGCGGAGGTCGGAGAGGGCGCACACCGGCGCCGTGTCGTTGCACAGGATGACCTCTGAACTGTCCACGGCCCGGGTCTGGTACAGCTCCGCCCCCCGAGACGCTGTCCACATGATCTCCAGAGTGTCTGTGCTCACCGCAGAGACGGACACGCCCTCTGGACAACAGGGCACTGCAGGACACAGGGGATTTGCAGGTAAACACACATGAAACATTTGATGAAGATGATGATGATGAAGACATGTCACCTCTGCTGCTACTTACAGGTGGTGTAGTTGAACCTGTCTCCTGGAGGACTGGTGCCGGCCTGGTTGAAGGAGTGCACAGACACCAGGTAGGTGTAGCCACACTGGCAGTGGAAGGTGCAGTTGCTGCTGCTGGTGTTGCAGATCTCCTCCCCCCCCTCGCCTCTCTTGATGAAGGCCATGTAGCCGTCAGCGTGAGGCACCGTGTTCCAGGTCAGAGAGCAGTTTCCTTCAGTCGCCTCCTCGAGGGCCAAATCCTCCGGTGGACAGGGGACTGAGAGCACAGGACAGCAGGGACATCAGGCTCCATCACGTCTTTACAGTTTCATATAAGATGTGTAAGTGTCTAGAACATCTCAATGTTCTAGATTTTATGTTTTATTCTTGACTTGTCTGCTGCTTCCTGAAGTGGGATCAATAGAGGTTTATCTTATCTGATCTTATTTTATGTTATCTGATCTTATCTTATCTTATCTTATCTTATATTTTCTTATCTTATCTTATCTTTAACATAACAATGAGGATGTATGTTCACAGAATGTTTGTCATTTCTCACCATAATCACAAACTCTGGATTACTGGTACATTTCTACATTTAGTCTAGTGCATGTGATCAAAATATTTATTATAGCTTTAATTAATTAATTAATTAATTAATTAATTAATAGTCTGTTTGTTGGTTGTTTGGTTGGATTTTGAACAAGATGACACAAAAACTATTGGACAGGTTATTACAGAACTTAGTGGAAGGATTGTGGTTCGGCTCAGGAAAGAAGTGATAACATTTTGGTTTGGGTCCTGGGGATTAACATTATAGTAACGTTTTCAACAATTTCCAGGGAATAAACCATGTATCTTGATGAAAAGATGCAGGTATATTAAGGGGAATTATATCTATGAATGTGTTCACTTTGGTGCAGCTTGATCGAACATGAAGGGACTGTTGGGCTCTTCTATTGTAATTAAACCTGGACTTGTATTGTACACAGTTGCCTTCATACTCAGTCGTGCCAGGAGTCCAAACAGACTAGTTCTCAACACTGATATAACCTTTGTAAAAACTGAATCTATTTGTATTGTGTCTATTGTCTCTTGTCATCTCCCAACTGATCTGACTTCTGCGTTGTGCAAAAGTCCAAATCCAGGTAGAAAAGCAAATATTCTCCCGAACTGTGTGAATCTCTGCTGCTCACAGGTGATGAAGACCTCGGGGTGGGACGGGGGGCTGGACCCGCCCTCGTTGGAGGCGGTGACCTGGATGGTGTGGACCTGTCCACAGCTCACTGGAGACAGGATGCAGGAGCTGGATGTGGAGTTACACGTGAGGTTCTGGTCGCTCGTCACCAGATACTCAACGGGTCCGTGGACCTCGGGACCGACCGCCCAGGACACAGAGAGCTCGGCCACAGCGTTACCCGTCACCATGGAGACGTTGACAGCAGAGGGGGTGGGAGGTCCTGTTAAAGGACATAAGACAGTGATGCTGTAAGAACACACAGGTTCACACACTGAGCTAGTTAAAACATGGAGATATTTGATACCACTGTGCATCTAAACACTGGTGTAATTGGTTTAAATACAATGTTAGTCTTTCCTCATTTATTCAATGTTGAAAACCTCACAACTTTCCTGGGTTGTGAAATGTGAAAAGCGGTAGATACTTATATTTGTATTAGCTGACA